>NC_134366.1:56980320-57283350 GCF_035582795.1 Mycteria americana
AAGATTTCTCATTTTCTGACCCAAAAGAGAGAATCCTCTCTGGATCTTTTTTGGGTCTTTGTCAATAGCAGTGTACACAACTAAATCTCATCTCACAACTAGTACAGAAAATTAATATTGTTCTGTTGTCCTTGTGATAGAGACATGAATTTGTGTCAGGTCCTGTAGTGCAGACATATCTACAATGAAACAACAACAACAAAAAATTATAAGCATGGAGTTTACTGACTTGAAGATTCTGTCTTTATTATTAGCCCAGTTAAGTGTGAAGGCCAGAGAGGAAGGTATCTTCCAAGGCCAAACTAAAGCTGCAAGAAGAACCTACAGCAATGATGTTTTCAGAGAAAATGGTCGGGCCTGTGGGAATTGAGGTTCATTAGGTGGGGGATGGACTGCCATTGAGGAGAGGAAATGATGCACTTGAGTTGCATCAAACACATGGACATGGGGTTGTGAATATCATTGCCACGTAAGCGAACTTTTACTGTGGCTCTGCTCCCAGCTATCTGGCTGAACAGTGCTGTGTCACCGTTTCCATATTTTTCCTGCTTTAGTCTGCAGCTTTCTCTTGTAAACAGTCTTCACAACCCTTTCTCAGGGCCATCTGTTCAGGAGTCGCCCAGTGTAACAGATCCTTGCCTATAACAAGGGGTCCTAAGGTGTATTGGTGTTATAAGCAGTCATCACCATCATAATCATTAAGATGGGAGTGACCAGTGATGAGTATCACCAGTATCTCCATCGTGACCTGGATTCGAAGTCTTGCAGGCTAGATCTTCAGTGCAAATGTCCTCCTCCTATGCTCCCTCCCTGCCATTTGCTTCATTTTTGCTAGCTCAGACTGTATTTGGGAAAGTGTCTCTATTCAGCAAAGATGATCTGTGTTACTGTATAATTCAGCTGTCATTACCATCACCCACGGGAGTGCTCCTTTTGCCCAGCACAGCGCATTATACCAGCTGGGTTGTAGCATGCTGCATTTCTTTGCTCTTCTCTTTGTCCATTGCTTATACTTACATACTCAGCATAAACCTGTTGGGTTGTTTTAGAGGCAGAAAGGTGCAATCATGGTTCTCTGCATTTGGCAGAAAGCCTGCCGCTCACAGTACAGGCAACTTTCTGTGCAGCCTGCCTGTGGTCTGCTAGTTCTGTGGTACTCCCAGTAGGCACAGTAGTAGGTACCTTCATCGCTGGAGTTGATGTCATCGACTGTCAAAGTGAAGACGTTTGCACGTTGCTTCAAAGCATACTTGCTCCTATAGGACTCATCATCATAAGAAACTTGACCTGAGCTGATATACAGAATCCGTTTGGGAGCTTCGGAGGGTATATGTTGGTACCAATGTATAATTGCAGACTGCAAGCTAGGTACCCCCTCAACTGTACAGTCAATCCGTGCAGTTGTAGCTTGCACTCTGGTAACAGATGCATGAGACTGCTTCAAAAGCACTTCTGCTTGTCCATCTAGAAAGAAGGAGAGAAAACACAACAAACACCCTTAGCCTGCTATTCATTCACACACGTAAATACGGGGTGCCTCCTGCCACCGCCCCGTGCCGTGCCGTGGTGACAAGGGGAACCTACGAGACCAGGCTGCAGCCAGGGCCAGGAGCGGGAGCAGCAGCATCCCGAGGGCTCTCGCTGGCGTCTGCCTCCGGGAGGAAGGCGAGAGCTCTCCCGGCAGGGCCGGGGGCTGTAGCTGAGGAAAGGAAATGACTCGCTTGGGCAGCATCCGGAGAGGCTCCCCTGGCAGCAGGTGGGTGATGTTGAGATAAAACGGTGTGACTGAACCCTGTTAAATATTAACAGCCTGATTATAGCTTTTACACAAGCGGCACGCAGTCACCTTCTCTCTCTGTCTCTCATGCACACACACAAAATTACTTTAACTCATTTACAAAGTAATTTTGTAGTCTGAAGCAATTTTACCACTGCTTTTAGACTAGTTGAAGGCTGCTAAACAATTCCTGGGGTCAGACACTTTTCCTCAGGTCCACTGCCAGTAAAAGGAAGAAAAAATAAGAACATGAAGCTTAATGAATTTGAAGCCTCTCAAATTACTGCCCATCACACAGGTTGAATGCCAAAGGCCAGGAAAATACATGGCAGCCATTTGGGAGCTCAGAAGCGGGATTGCTGTGCTTGTAGCTGCTTCTTGTCACAGGTAAGGTGAGACTCTACAACCCAGGGCGGCATCTCCAAATGTACCTTGTACCAGAGACTGGGAATACTGGGTCCTTTGGGATCAGAACACAGTGGTCCTGTGATTTTAACAGTTGTTTGGCCGTAAACAGAAAAGGGGTGGAATAACTTAAATTAATGTCTTTCTGTTTGCACAATGGAAGTACAAATATCTGTTGTATAGTTGCTGTTTGTTTTGCAGGCTTGCTGCCGTGTTGGATGAGAAGCCCCACTGAAGTCAATTAAGAGACTTGTATCTTAACCTAAATGAAGGTTTGATCAGCTCCAGATGGAAAACAAAGAGAAACTAAAACAAGATTCTCTACCAGCAGAGGAGTACAAAATGGTATCTGCAGTCCTGAGTGGTGCTTCAAGTTTATTTGCACTTGTATCCTTCTATTCTGCCACACAAATGATGTAACTGGGGATTTATTCTAAAGATGTAGCTTGAAGGGTAGTGGGAATAGAAAGGTTTTTCCTTCTTTTAGCTAGCCCACCCTGTCATCCTGTAAACCCACCCAGAGGCAATCCAGCCAGACCTATGAAAATGCCCTTTTTGTTGGTAAAGTGAAATCACAGCTCTGCTGGTGCTAGCTGTAGTGTGTGTCTGCAAAGCGTGCGCTAGCTCAGCAGTGTCTTTTGTACCTGGCTGCCTGTACGGTGTGTCTGATTCAAGGCTGATGGGGAAAGTAGGGTGGGGATGTTCCGGCGTGTTGTCAAACACTTCAGGATCTGGTTCAGAAAGCAGAGCACATCTTTGTGCAGGTCTCCTGTGGCTTTCTACTGCTGTGCATCCCACCTAGCACAGTAGTAGGTAGCGGAGTCTTGCAGAGTTACTTTGCTCACTGTCAGGGTGCAGACAGATTTTCTGAGGTCCTTCTCGATACTATATTTCCCCTCATCGGACTTGTTTTCAAGGAATAGCCTGGATGACATGTAGGCAATGCGCTTGGGAGCTGCATTGGGCCTCTTTCGGTACCAGTGAATGAAAACATTGTTAAAATCAGGATTGGAGACGTGGCAGTTGATTAGCACTGTCTTGCTTTCTGGCTTGGTGATGGATATGGGGGTTTGCTTCAAGACTTGTGCAGAACCGCCTGTGTGAAAGAAAGAGAAAAATTAGAAACATGAAGCTGAGATAAGAGAGCATCCCCTTTGCCACCGGCGGACGTGCAGGCAGCAGGGTGAGCAGGGCACGTACAAGAAAAACCAGCTGCCAGGATGAAAGTGCTCAGCAGCCACATTGTCACTGCCCTCCTTAGGGCTTCCTTTCAGACACAGGGTCGGGGCCAGACTCAAGTGGTGGCAAAGCAGATCTGAGCAGCAGTAAACCAGCCAATGAGGCTGTGCCAGCTGCAAATGCCTTAAATAATTATGCACAAGCCATTTCCTTTGATTAACACTTACATAGAAGGCAAACAAAAAAAACCCCAAAAGCTACCCTTGTAAAGAAGAGAGCCCACTACTGAGGCAAACTTTTTTTTTCTTTTTTTCCCCAAGGAGTTTGCTTGGATGATGAGTAAAGAGCCATCTTTTTTTTTTTTTTTTTTTTTTCCTCAACATATGATTTATGTGCGCTAGCTTTTAAAGTCAGTTCTTCATATCCGGATTTTTAAGGTACATCGGCTATCAGAGAATGGAAGAGAAGAGATTCCCCTCAAAAGCAGACAAAATTGCTGCCCTAAACCACTGAGATCAGGAAGCGTTTCTGGGACATTGCTGCTGTATGTTTGTCCTACAGTCTGCTCTAGGCACCTGCTGTTGCCTGCTGCTGGAGGCAGAGCGCTGGGCTGCACCCTGCACCCGGCAGGGAGGGACGTAGGGTTAAACTTTGACTCTTCCTCACACTGGTGGTGCAACTCCCTTCTGCCTTTTTTTTTTAGGTTAGTCGTCTAAAGCAGCCAAGCAGCACTCGTATGCTATTTTTCACAACTTGTCACCCTAATGAGTTCCTGCGGGCGAGCCCAGCCTGGCAAGCAGGACCCTGGAGTCAGGTGAGGTTTCCAGGTGAGGTTTCCAGCCCTTGGGAGCACACAGGAGGTTTCGTGTTAGCTGCCCAATGGTTTTCTAAAGATGTGAGGTCCCAGTAAGCACAATAATAGGTAGCCTCTTGCTGCTTTGTGATTTTATTTATTGTCAGAGTACAGATGGATTCTGTCCTCACCTTCTCGGCCCAAAACTTTTCCCTGCAAGATTTTCCATAAAAATAAGGGTCCCCTGATTGCACATACAGAATGTGCTTTGGAGCTTCTCCAGGTTTGTGTTGGTACCAGTGGATGAAGGCATTCAGAAAGTCTGACCCAGAAAAATGGCAGCTGATCCGCGCAGTCGTTTGCATGGCTCTGCTGGTGGAAGGTTTTGGCTGCCTGAGGATTTGTGCAGCTCCATCTACAAGGAAAGCAGAGAAACAGCACTGTCATGACAGCAGGGACCAGCCCCAGGGGCCCACAGACTGGCACTCTTCCAAGAGCCCGCAACTCACATCTACAGCAAAGGGCTGACACAGCCAGAAGCACCTGCAGCAGCAACATGGGCGTTGCGCGATGCCGAGCCTGCCTCCCTGAACCAGCCAGGAGCAGAGTCCATCCCCGGCAGGAGAGAGCAGGCATCTAAGGAGGAGAAATGAGTGGCTCAGGTTCCCGTCACCCAGTGGCACCTCCTCTAAATGCCTCGAGCTTTTTGGGGGCCACAAGAGACCTCCTCTGTCCGCGTATGAAAGTGTCTGCAAGTGGTGGTACCCTGCAAATGGATACCACCACCCGCAGCAGCTCCCAAAATTAAGCCCTGTGTGAGCAACTACAGATTTTCTTTACGGAAACTGCCCATGATCAGCAACAGAGACTGTACCACAGTCATAGGCAAGATGCTTTAGCAGTTCGTTGCCCCACTCTTACACCTTATTTGTAGCCTGAGTTCTCCTTGCTTCATTTCTGCCTGGATATGTCTTTGCTTGTTGTAGTGAGAGCCCTGTTCTCTGAGACTTATTCCCCAGATATGGTAGTAGACAGAAATCAGCTTCATTCCTTAATTCTCTTACTGACTGGGTTACACTGCAAGTGTAGGATGATTTTTCATCCCATGACATTACCTCTGAAGCTCTTCTTTTAACAATTTGTCCCATTCATTTTGAACCTTGAACATTAAATGGGATCCTGTAATACAGCTTCTACCTGAAATTCCTGTTCCTATGGTCAGTGTGTGGAGTTACCCAGTACTGCAAAGGAAGCTCCAGTGTTTTCAAACTTTTACTGACAGCTCCAGTAATTAAAAAAATCATAAATATGCATCAGAAGTATGCCTGTCCAGCAAATGTCTTCCATTACCTGGCCCTACAGCTGCTGGTTCCCACACTACTGAGAAGGTGGGATTTCTCTGTGCCTATTGGGGCAGCTGTGTTCATACTTGGCCATTTCCCATGGTCTTGGTACCATTACAAATTTTAGCAGGCTAGAATCTATGTTTAGCTCTCTAGCTTAAATGGAGATGCTTTATAGTATAAACTTACATGACATCCGTGGGACATCAGTAGGAATATGCTCATTTTTGTGTTCTTATGTTCTTAAACCTGCAGAGAGCCATTTTTAGAAAATTCTTTCTATGCATCTCATATGGTTTACTATCTGATTTTCTAATCAAAATAGTGTACACTTCCCAAGCCAAATGCGGCACATGGGCCTAAGTATTTTTATATCAGCTGGCATTAATCAAACAAGCCAGAATCTCATTTAAAAAAAAAATTCAGTATTGACATCTGAAAACCTGCTGATGAACAGCCCTCTCCCCAGCTATCTCCCATCTCTGCTGCTTCCTCATCCAGACTGTCTGAAAAATACGCTCTATAATGACAGTTTACTGATACTGATGCTATCGGGGTTCTTTGTTTTTAAAGTAGAAATCAGTTGCTCACGCAAGATGTAATTTTCCCAACACCATGAAGTAATTCACACACTTCTTATTTCTGCCCCAAAATTGATTGGAGTTTCTCATCCAAAGTCACAGGGAGTCTTTCCACTCGTCTCAGTGGGATTTGAAACACACTCAAATAACTGGAGACAACCTAGATGCAGAGATTTTTTTTCAGCCTGGCCTAACTTCTATCAGCTTCTTATGTATAAAAGAGTTTCTGCTAAGGAAAGCAACGAATCAACCATTTTTTACATAAAAAGGTCGTGACTCTTTCTTCCTGCAAACCCAAAACTGTACCAGGGGTTTCTCTCATACGTGATATAAAACCATAATGTCATCAGGGCCTTTGTGTAGCTCCATACAGCTCATAGTGTTAAATGATCTATTTAGGTATACGTTTGTCCACAAGCAAGCCTGACTTTGAATGGCTTAATTCAGCTCAGTGTAGAGAACCAGCACACGGTTTTGATGAGCCCCTTTGAGGCTTTTTTGAGATATGAGTGGTCAGGGCTCTATAACAGCTGAAACTGAATTCAACATTGGTCGTTGTTCTGATTTCAGCTAGGAAATTTTAAGTTAACAATTTAATAGTACTTTCTGCATTGATACATCTGATAGGCGTATCACAGCAACTATGAAGAGAATGTAAAGCCACTCAAATGCTCAGTAATCCATTACAGTGATTAATAAGAATTTAGGTAACTTAAGGATTGCCTTCTAACAGTCTTTTTGTAGGTGCTTCTATCTTGACAAAATATTCACCTTCAGGGCTTCTTCCTTTTCTCAAAACTTACAACTTGTTGAGAAGACATGAAAATCAGGACAGCTATTTCACCAAGGCAGACAAGATGAGGAGGTGCACGATGCAAGGAAGGAACTGTAAAGAAATGCATGAGAGCATTCTTCAAATTTTAGGAGACTTTAGGCCTATCTGGAACACCACAGCCATCTCGAATAAGGAAAGAGTCCGCTCCACACCTCAGTCACCCCATCCCATTGCTCCCCGCCATGTTAGAGACACCTGAATGCAGGTTCTCCCCTTCCCCGGGGTTTTGACTGTGGCTTTGCTTCCTTTCTTTCTTTCTCTCCTTCCTTTCATTATCTGGATCTGCTACCATTCAGGTCAATACTCAAGACACTACTGACTTCAGCAGAGTCAACCCAGCTCTTTCTTGGGAGTGTAAAGCACCCAAGGTGCAGGGAAAGCCGGTCATTTCCACTCCAGCAGGAGCTGAACCGACCATGGGAGAGAGCTGTGACTGTCTCCTGGCTTACTACAAATCCTACAAGGTAAGGGGCTCTTCCTCTCATTTCTGCTGGGCTTTGGCTGAATGCTCCACCTTGCAAAGTGCTAAACACTCACAGCGATAGCAAGTCAAGAGGGAGTCACAAGAAGGGGCTCTAGCTCCCACCAACAGTGAAAATCCCATTACCAATACAAAGCGTGGGAAAAGTGCAACTTTAACATCAAAACAACTGTTCATCGTTTCATGGCGTAGCACTTGGCATCCATAGCTGTTAGATCTTTAAACAGCATTTTGTTGGTTTCCTGTCTTAATGGCAAGATAGTCAGAAGTGAAGGCCTATTGCAACTGGAAATGGTGTTTGTGGCTTTCTGAGGGGGATAAAAAAAAATATTATGTGAGTTTATTTTGTAAAACTACAAAAAGCTGCAAGACCAACAGCAGTGCTGCATTGGTCCAGGACTTGCACATCACTGATCCTGGAGACGTACGCATCAGAAGTTTCTTACCTTGACCACTCACTCCATGTGACGTGTAAGTGGCAACATAGCCTGGAAAAAGAAGATGGACTGCTCCAATATAGATTCTGGTCTACCCTTTGGCTCTTGCTGGAAGGTGTAGACAAACACCGGGTAAACCTGGGAATGGAGTTCTTTGCAATTCAGTGTCTGAAAAATATCCACCTTCTGACTCAAATAATGATTTTTTTTTTCCTTAAATCTTTGCTTTATAAAACTAATATGCAATAAAGTACTGAATACTTTGTTCAGAAAACCTAAATCTATATAGCCCTGAGCAACTTCATAAACACTGGCTTTCTCTGTTTCTCATTAGTGTTAGTTAAAAATAATTTCCAGACAGGGACCCCTTTCCCGTGAATCTCCCGAAGTGCTATGCATTCTTTAGCTGTTGCAGAAAAGAATGGTAAACCTTTTCTTCTGTGACCTAGAAGAGTAAGTGAACTCAATGTTAGTAGCCCTTGCTGGTACAGCAAATTCAGGCTGTCAATGAAGACAATGTCCTGGTCTTGAGGTAAGCCAGGCTGTAGCCCTTCATTTCCCCTTGGAGATGATGGCAGCTCCATTTTGGGGATTGCTAAAACTAGATTGCCATAGAAACAATATAAGAAATAATCCTACGTGGAGAACAAGATGGACTGCAGGATCTGACACGTGTCTTAAAATTTCACTTCTAGTTCTAGAAACCTTTGATACAACTTCATAAAGACTGCTGAGAGTGTATATTTAAGTACCATATTTCTGTAAATAGCTTTTGTTTGTGCTTGACTTTTATCTGACAAATAAACCGTAGTTTAGCAGCACCTCCCAGCTGCTTATCAGCTGTGTGGTGTACCTCACATCACTCAACAGCCCAGGAAGGAAGAGTCAACAACCTAGGAAGGAACAACAACATGCTCAGCATCGTGCAAAGCAGGATACTTCTCACTGACTCTCCCAAAGACTGCATTTACATTGAATTGCTCTGGAGTAGCAAGAGGGAGCTGCAAGAGACAGTGCTACATGGCTCCTAGGATGGGCCCTTGGAAATCACAGGTGCTATGCAGTCCCTCCTGCCTTCTGCCCAGGTCTTCAACTGAAGGTAGTTTGAGAAGGACCCTAAGATTGTGGGTTTCTCCTGTAAGGTTTCCCCAGCGTTTACTGTGCCTTTCCCTATTTACATATGGAAAGCATTTTGCTTCTTCATCCCTCTGGATTTTGCATCCATAAAGTTCCTTACCTGGGGTAGAACTTGAAAACTGCCACGGGGCATGCAAACTCAGCAATTTCATCCAAAATGCCCTGATATTCCCTAGTCACTTACAATAGCACTTCTCCCTTCCTTGTTCTCTCCCTCTTGGATGCCCCTAATCCCCTATCAAGCACTTCCTGGCCTTTTTGCCTGCTGTTTTCCCATGTCTAAACAAGGCTGGAGTGTTTCTACACAAAAAGTTCATGGCATTGTGGGGTTGTTTCCTCTGCAAACGCATCACTGATGTAGTAAATGGCAGAGGGCTAAGGGAATGGCTATGGGTGCAGCCCCACATGGCGCAGTGGTACCACCTGCTGACTTGGTTGTCCAGCTCGTGCACCAGCAGCGTGCAGGTGTCTGTGCGTGTGGACAAGATATTTCTTTTGCGAGAAACCTGTGTCCCAATTAGTATCAGACCCAGAAACAGTGATATAGACCAGTCTCTCTGGGTGGGGAGTGGGTTCCAGGTGACATTTGATACCAGTGGATGTAGGTGAACTGTGACCCTCCAGTTACTTTGCAGGTGAATTTGAGAGTGTCCTCTGGGAGTGGCTGGGCTGTGATGGAGACTGGTTCCTGGTCCAGGTGGAGGGCCCAGAGCACACCTGGAGGCAGACGATACAGCAGGGATGAGGCTGCAGCAAGAAATCCTCATCCCTGGGGTCATGGGGGTATCCTCAAACCACAGGCACCCCAACTGTGAGGAAGGGGGTCTGAGCTTTACTCTCTGCTTCTGCTGGCAAAGGCACATAATGCTGCACAACGTGAGGAGGGGGAGAAATGCAAAACCTTATCTCCAGTGTGGGTTGTATTGCACACATTTCTCAGCCATCGCACAGGGGAACCAAGCCATTTGTCCACAAGTTATCTGCAAAGTGTCATTTGAGCTTGGGACTTGGGTAATAGGACGTTGCAGATACTGAACTGTATAATTAGACCGGGGGACAAATGGAAGTGTGATATAAAACTAAGAAGAAACATATTCTGACACCATTAAGAATAACTAATACATACAACTTACTTCCAAGGCAAGAGACAAGCTTTGAGGGTTTTCAAGAAGCCCATAATTTTTTCTAGTTCTGCCACAGCTCCTCAGAAAAGCAAGCTCAGACATGCTGGGAGAGTTCAACCCTAATGAGACAAAAAATTTTAAAAATATATATATACTGATACCTCACCCCTTCAAAAAAAGCAAATGAATTGGTGAAGAGATAAGTGATTTTTTTACAGTGTTGGCTTAATTTCCTGTTAAAAAGGAGGCAGAGAGGGGCTTGTCAATGTGAAAACTTGGTGACCCCATCGGCAAGCGCTGCCTGTGTCTGCAAGCTTCTAACCAGACCAGGTCACTGCGCTGTTGTCCTGCCCGGCAGGCACCAGCATCTTTCTCTGTTCTGCCCTTCTGTGCCAGGGTGCAGCTAATAGCGAGCCCCCTCATGACTCTCCTGGATTATCACAGACAAGTGACCAAGGGACAGGTTTTTGAGAGCTGGGGAGCACCCACGCAGGTCTTATCCAGTAGAGATGTGCTCTGCTCTCCAGACACCCAGCCCCCAAATCTCGCCAAGCCAAAGCTGGCTACACTCACCTTTGTGTGAGCACCGTCCTCCTCCCTTTCCTCCAGCCTTTGCTCGTTGTGCTGCCTGAGCTTGTGAGTGCTCAGACATGCCGACAGCCAGCCCGGGCATTTTCTAACGTACTTAACTCCTTGCAGGTAGGTCAGTCTGAAATTGAGTGTGGCAACATAACAGTGATAAGACATTCAGCATAGCAGGACTTGATTAGGAGAACATAAATAAAAGTAGGAACAATGTCTTTATACCCTGTAAGAAATATTTTGTGCCCAAGATCTTCTCTTTTTCCACAAAACCATTTCACCTCTTCCTGTGCATACTGCCCTGCCTCTCATCATGGGCAAGGAGGACACAGCTCCAGGTGGCTAATACTCCTCTCGTCTTGCATATAAAGCACAGCACAAGAAGTAGGTAGAGCTTCCTCCCACCCCAATAAAACTCCTGCACCATCCAGTGTCTGGGACATCCACCAGTGAAGACATTGGCAGCGTTTTACTGTGCAGGCTTAGTTTCCTGCCGAAAAATGGGGGGGTGGGGGGGTGTCACACACACTGTGTAACTGTGGGCCTCACCACTGCACGCGTTGTGTAGGGATGGTTCTCCAGACATCTCCCTCTTCCTGAGGAATGGCTTCACGCTCTGGCCACTTCATCTCTGCTGGCACAGGCACGTCTGTGAGCAGCCCGGTGAGAGGGCACTGCCGGAGCCTGACCTCAGCCCCTCTCCCTGTCTGCCTGGTCTCTGGCCAGCTGTAAAAGCTCAGGCTTGCAGTGGTGGAGAATGCCCATCCCTGCAGCGAGCTCAGCTGGGCACGTAAATGCTCAGTGATACCCAGACAGAAACCTCTCTGTGCTGAAGTGCCTGACTGAAGAAAAAAAGGTAGCAGAGGTAGCATAGAAAATTATTTTTTCCTCTTAAACCAACATTGTCTCTTTGAATTGAATCAACTGAGTAACTTATTACTTGGTGCAGATTTACCATGTTTGGAATACAGCATAAGTTCTAATATGTATGAGATGCAAGGATATGTTGCTGGAATACCTTATGGTGCAGCTCGATAATGTACTTTTCTGTCTTCGTCTGCCTGCAGGTTGAAGTAGCCAATTACTGCGTACATAAAACTGGTTTTGCTTCTGTTATTGCACTGAGTATGCCCTGTGTGTCTGCAGGTATGAGCCAACTTCAGGTAATGAGAGATATTAATGAAACAAACTCATAGCTGAAGATTGATCCAAATAACAGCTAATTTGGCAAATGCAAATTCTAGCATCTACCACCCTCTGCTGGGTATGAAGGAGTAAAACCCTCAGAAGCCCTTTTTAAGCAGCTCTATGGATGCCGTACAGCATCCATAGGCATGGATGAACACTGAGAATTCCTGTAATACTCTGGAATTTTTAAGCAAAACAGTTGTGCATCGGTCACTTTTATTTTCATGACCACTTTTCAAGTGGACAGCAGTGTGATGTTCTTTCTTGGGCTAGGAAATACATGAAGATCCTCAGCATTTATAAAGCCTCTCGTGTAAAATACATACCTTATAGGCTTAAAATATGGTCTTCTGAATCCCTGCAAAAGACTATGGACAATTTCCACTTTCATTTATATCTCTACAAGACTTTGGGAGTGATAGCACCATGCCAGGTACGAGGTCTGTCAGATTTTGGCCACTGAGAGAGAGAATTTTGTATGATGTTCTCATTTGGTGATTTTGTCTTAACCTGCACAGCTTATTCCTCAAGATTACATGTTTTTTTCATTCACTGACACACAGCCAGATTCCTCCTTCCATTGCAGCTCAATGTGTTTAAATTAAAAAACTTTTACCTAGAATTTGACCTTCTTTTGAATAATTACCTGAAGTACATGAAATATAGGAAGCCTGGAGTACCTTCACCTTCTCCTTTGCAGCATGTAACCTGGAAACATAACAATTTAAGTATACAATGACTTACCTTTACAGATGTTCTTGGTCCAATTTTACCTTGTACTACAAGCAGTCTGTCTAGGCAAATATAAAGGCACGATTAGTCACCTGGGGTTAGCCTGGTTTGCACCAAAGCCTATGCTCCTACAGCACCAAAAGAGACCCCAGCCTGTTTTCTCCTCTGAAGCCAGGTTAAGGATGTATAGGACTTTTGCATTTGTTGACCCTCTTCAGCAGATGTGGGTCTCAGTGATTCCTGGAGACTTTATTTCTGATGGCTACATGCTGCTTTCTTGTTCTCTGCATTGCATTTAGTGCCTGTGGCTGGACAGAAATCCTGTATACACATGGAGTGGTACTTTCACTACTGTCTAGGTTTTTCTTTCACTAAAGTTTCCTTTAACTGCTATTAAGCATCTGAATACGCAGCACAATTCCCTTTGGGATTATTTCAGCTTTGCCAAATTAACGTTAATTACGAGGTCTTCCTGCCGGTTATGAGAGACACCATTTGCAAAGCGCTGCAGTTTTCCCCATATGATGCTTCTGTGCTGATTAAACAGGTCAGACTGCAGACGTCCATGCAAGAGAAACACAGACGTATTTGAAATGCTGCTGGAGACACGGTACACACAAAGATAGCATCAGAGCTGAAATCCCACGGGTGAAGAGCTAAGAGAGGAATCTTCGAAAAGTTACTATCTCATCATACATCTATACATTTAGAGAGACGCCGAGTCCAAAAGCACAGCCCACTTCATATTCTCTGATTCTGAACCTGGACTGAGAAGGTGCCGTGTCCTAAAGTTCCTAATTAAACAGGATTTGTTTATTCCAGAAAGAGCTGGAGTTTAAAACAGAAGCAAAGTGGCTGCCACGTAGCGTCACTGACTCTTGCACCGAGTCCATTGCAGGCCTCTCGTCTGCAGCGAACGTCTCCCCACCAGAGAGCACATCAGAGCTAACAGTGACACTGCTGACTACAGCTGGCTGGAAAAACACCTTCACGCTCTTTTGAGCTGCTTTCAGAAATGTGACCTTGCTTAATTAAATTAATTGAACTAGCTACTTTCTGTAGCTGGGGATTGGCTTATCAGCTGGTGTTTCATCAACTGTCACCTTAGTGTTTTAAATACAAAAAGATAGATCTTTTAAATCTGTTTTAAAAACTAACAATAAAATCTGATTTTGTCCTTCAAGCAGCAAACGGTGGTGTTCTGGAGGCTACTGTGGTACTTCTGGCTGCTACAGCCGTAATACATGCTCATGCTCTGCCTGCACATGGGTGTGCAAGAGGGGACAGCCTCGTAAACTCTCCCTACAGCCAGTGACTGCTCTTTCCCAACCCCATCCATCTAACCTACCCATCATGGTGACTTTCTTTTGATGCCTTTTGCCCTGTGTCAGCAAGACACTAAAAAATTTTCATTAAGCATGAGCTTAATAAGACTACGATTTACTTCATGTCTTTCTGGCATCAGGGCATCAGAGCATCCTGGAATCAAATGCCATGCAATCTGAGTAGGACCGTACCCCGCAGCCTCCCCTCCCTCTTCTTGTGGCAGGGACAGATGCACCCAGTTGTGAGGTCTGGAAGAGGTGGACCAAGGTGAGGAGAGGAGGAAGAGGAGGAGAAAAGGGACTGAAGTGTCATTCAGCTTATGCATTTTTCATTATTCATGAAAGGTTGTAAATCTTTGAGCTGCAAATACACAATTTATTAGTTCACTCACATGAGATATTCCTCCATCTTCAGTTATTTTGTCTTACTTCCAAGGCCACACTGTGCATAATCAGCCTGCAGAATCAGGAAATTGGGTCCCTAAATCTTTCAAGGGTTTATCTGATGTAGAATTAGAAATTATAGCTGCTGTACAAGGTTAGTAGCATGTGCTGTCTTAGGCATAAATAGTCTCAAGAGAAACCAAGATACAATGGGTTATTGCTTGACGATCACCCCGAAAGCAGGAAATTCAGTAATTAGCCAAGTCCAATGTAGTGTGTTAATCAGCAAAATCCAAGAAAAGGGGGAAATAATTCTGGGCTAATATAACTCCAGGGGAGAGGGTACATATACTGGTATGGAACAGCAGTACATACTGGAAAGAATTTCCCTTGCTTGCCCTAGGATAAGTTTCTATAGATCACAGATAAATACACTTATTTTATACTATTCATCTCAGGAGCTGCAGACATAAAAGTGTCTGAGAGATGTCTGACTGTCTAACAAACTAGAGTAAGAAGAAATCGAATATGAGAAACAGTTGTTAACCCAAAATGATAAATACGTTTCCATTCATGAACTCCTTCTGTTCAAAGGGAAAATTCGGAAAATTATCATTCTGGCTAATCTATCAATGTCCTTCCTTTAGTATCTATCATCTTAGCATAATAAATTTTGCAAGGAATTTTAAAGATATAACATTAATAATTCTCCTCATCCTTCCTGCAAGACATCTGTTTGCTTTGTGGCTCTGGGGTGCATGTGTGAGATACGAAGACATACTTAATATCAGAATGGTATGCCATATCCACAGTAACCTGCAGCACTTAAATGACACAGGCACCATGTGCAACAGTATGGCTTTTGGGACATTATCAGTACATCTTATTGCCAGCAAATAATGACAGCCCTTGCAGCGAGATGTGGACATTTGATGGTTTTTGAAATTATATTTTTCTTTATACTGAGGTGGAATTAAGAAATGAAGAGTAGAGTCAAGCAGTATTTCTGAAGAGCATGTCAGAAGAAACCATGAAAGCTCTTTGCTGTAGACCAGAGACCCTTCCTATCTATATACAACCTCAGCTGTGCTGCAAACCCCTTACCGGTGGATTTGGCACATTGACCTGTACCAAAGACATTAGAAGAATCAAGGCCAAGGGTGTTGACTTTGACTTGGGTACTTCTTATGCCCAAGAGGGCATAATGGTAACTGCACACAATCAGCACTGGGTAAAGAAATGCTTTGGGCTGATCATAGCATCCTCTGCTTCCTTAGGGTTACAGCTGTCACACGTGATGGTCTCACTTGATTGTAGGCCTCAGTCAAAGAAGTGGCAACATGGCATCCACAGGGAAACTGAGGCTTGATTGTCCAGTGCTGGTCTGTTGCAGTGATCTGTAGAGCAGCTATTACTGAAATGCAAGTGTTGAGATGTAGTTAAGCAGGAAACTGGCCCTGGAGGTCATCAGAGTCTCACCATAAATCAGGTTTAATAGGTTATTATGACCACCTCAGAGTGGTACACGGGAGTCTGGAATTTATTGTAACACACCAAAACGAAAAGAAAGTTGTTTCCCTGGTGAGATTCTTGGCCCTGGATCACTACTGACCACCAAACATGTTAAAGGAATGAACAGAAAACCGAAGAGCTTTCCTGCAACCTCCCTAGACTCCGATTGCTCATTGTGACATTTCACAGCTGAAATCCCAGCTATCACAGTTGAGCCATTCAGCTTCTTCACAAAACACAGCTATCATTAGACTTGCTTTTGAAAGCTACTGTATTCTGAAAAACAGAGAGAAACCAACTTTCTTCCTCTTCCAGAGCAACAAAAAAATCCATTTCTTCAATTGAAACTTGACAAATTATAAATAGAGTGGAAACAGATACCATTTGCACACAAAACAAGCCCCCAACCAAAATATCATGAAAAATAACTGAATTGCTAGGAAAATATAGATGTTCCTAAATATTTGCAGCTTCCATGCATCAGCAAACACAATAGAGCAGATTCACGGAGAACTTTCTTTCCACACAAAATAAATGGACAAGTGAAAAATTACTAAGAGGTAGCAATCTTCAGTTGAGCGATGGTCAAGCACAGACAAGCTCCCTTTGTGCTCACGGACAGATATTAGTGGGCGGTCAGGGTCTTGAACAGGTGGAGTAGCTAGGAGATGTGCTGAGCTGGGGTTCAGACCTTTTGGAGCTCTGGCCACAACTAGAGTTGAGAGCGAGAATTTAGATCGTGCACCTGTTATGCCACGTTTCTTTGGAAAAGAGGTATTAAATTAAGATTGGATTCTGTAATACAACATATAAGCGATACGAACTTCAGTGTCACAAAACTTCAAAAGCACCACAGATGAAACAGCTTCTCTGGATCAAAGGTTTATTTTTAATGACACAGCACTGGAAAACATAAGTTACAGATGACTTTTTGATACAGGATACGTCATATATCTTATTTTAAAAGGATCTGTGAAGGTACGCTGCATAAATACATATAGTGAAAATATATTGTGTTTATTTCTTCTCAGAGATTAGTTCTGTTTCTTTTCTTTTATTTATTTATTCAGCCAATTAAATAAAAAAAAGTATAGATTAGCATCATAACAGCTCCCCCTCCAGATTATCTCATTGTAACTACTGCAGCTGGAAGGGGAGACCGAGCCATGCCTTCTCAAAGGTTTAGCAGCTTTGAACATGATGTTATTCATCATCTCAGAATGAAAATTTCACATTACAAACACAGATACTGTATCATGTTTTGGCAATGGAGCAGCTAGTTTTGCTTTGGAACAAAACCATTTCCTGTAATGCCAGACAGTGAAAGAGCAATGCATGTACTGATGATACTACACAGTCAAAGAACTACGATGAAGTTGTGAAAATGCATATATATCCATATGCACTTATATATACACATATAAGTTCTTGTGTGTATATATATTATGCATGTCCAAAAATAACATTGAAAAACGTTGCAGCAGTTAATTATTTTTTTAAACACATGAAACTTATAATATTTTGACCTCATTACTACAGGATAACTAATTAAATCTTCTGCAGTGCAACTCAATACAATACACTTAGTGCAGAGAAGTTAAGGTTTTGGTATTGAGGAGGCTAATTTCAGATTTCATGGGAAAGGACCAAAATACAGGATCACCATAGCTCTGACAAAGCACAAACAAACCTGTTGCCACGTACGTGTGAACAAATAAGGACATTTCTTTTTTATTTGATTTTTTTTTTCAGGTACTGCTTCAGAAATTGCTAGCTTAACTGTTTGCATTCATGCTCATTTCGATATGTTTCAACAAGCTTTGTCTGGCACCAGTCTGTAAACCATTAACAGCTTAAACTACAAAAAGGTGGGCTCCTGTGTCTCAAAGAGGTTAAAAACCTACTGACTGAGCTTCGTACCACGTTCGTCTGCCTGAGTGGAGAACTACTCCAGATGGCGTGTGAAGTTCTCTGGGAAAAGTCCTTTATAACTATTTGCATCTCTGTACTGAAGCCACTCGGATTCCTTAACGCCTGTCAACCAGCCAGCCTCCTGCAAGGAAAAAGACAGAGTCTCTTAAACTTCAGGTCTCCCCAGTCCTTGCTTCAGACCTGAAGACATTTCAGAGTCACATGGCTAAAAGTGATTTGGTGCTTTGGTTAAAAAGCAGGCTCTGATTTTGCACAGACTGTTTTCTTTGTTCTGCCAGACCACAGTTTTGTGAGACTGAGTGACTGTGAGCATATTGTATGGCCTTTAGCCCATCTAACCCCTAGCTGAACTTAAAACTGGATAATCAGCCTTCCAGGTCATCCAGTATTATACCAGATCTGCATTTGTGCAAATCTCTGTTGAAACTTTTTCAAAGTTCCCACAATAATGTTGGTGCACTTCTGCAGTAAGAACATAGCAGTGGGCCAAAAACATTACATAATACCATACATGGCGGGGGGAAATAGTTTTCAATCTGATTTTTTTTCCCTGAGAGTTCTTTTGTCTCGTTCATGTATCAGCAGTCAGAAGAAATAACAGTTCTTGTATCCTCTGGAGTTACTATCTCTAGAAACTCAAACTTAGTTGATATTCAACTATTTTTCCAAAAATTCCTGGAAACCTAAACCAGAATTTGACAGGCAAAATTGCAAACCAAACCCGCAGACCAAGCGATCAAAAGAGAGATTTCTTATTGGAAAGTGCTGGGTTCTCTTAGGTGTTATCAACTCTACCTGGAATAAAATCAATTTGGTACTTTTTTTGAAACAATCAACCTGTTCTCATCTCACTAACCCTGTGCTTTGTTCCTTTTAAGAACAGGAGCCAGAGCAAAGCCATGATGAATGGGGAATTTCTAATGCTGCCATATTATTATTGCACAGAGAATACACAAGGAGATAGAGTAATATGAACGGATCTTCATGTACAACACCAAGTCATGGTGATGTACAAGCTCAGTGACTGCGTGTGGTGGTGTACTAGCTCTCTGCCACAAAATAAGCATCATTAAAGCAGGTACAGTTTATGTATGGCATTGGCTGGGTACATGTAACTGGGCACATGTTTTTGAAGCATGTGGAGTATCTGAGAGAAAGGAGAGAGGAACTACAGCTTTCTAGCACAGGCAGAGTAGATTGTAATGAAGGAATTAACAGTTTTACTGGATAATAACTTCCACTCAAGACTAATGGAAAAATTGAAGCCCCTGGGTGGGACTGGTTTGCTTCGAATGGGGAACACAGGCTGATGTTACCAGCTATATTAGAATTATGGGTTTAGACAGGTCAATTTTGAAGGAGAATAAAGAATAACAAAGATAAAAAGACTCTATATAAATCAACAAAGTACCCAGCAAAAGACAAAAAGATTAAGCTTTATGGTGATGTTAAACATGAAGGGCAAATATGTACTGAGTAATAAAGATATGACCAGAATGGCTTCAGAAACATGAATACATAAAGGGTTATTTTCTCCATCATTGCACACAATTTACTCCAATTAATGCTAATGGAATTTCGATGCACACCACAAGAGAAGAATATACTTCATGGATTCACCAAGTGAAGACTAAGCATATTTAATACATCACATCCTAAGAAAAACAGACTGAAAAGAGAGAGCAGATTTTGCTGTCCTTACAGCAGTGTCCTATTCTGCAAATACTGATAATGAAATCAGTTGAACTGCCCATGAAGTAAGATGCAGCATAATTTAAGTAAAGGATAACAGCATCTAGCCCTATAAAAAGAGTAAAGTGCCCTGCTGAAAGAAAAATCTTTTATTCTGAAATAAAAAACCCTAAACAAACGCAAAAAACAATTACTTGTCTCTTGTATTAAAAGAAAGCTCAGCTGAGATGATGAACACTGGTTATTACCTACCATTGGACGGTATCAACCATTGAAACAATTTCAAATACAGCCCCCAGCACTCATATGTGCTTAAGGCACTATTATTTAGACCTATTTTAAGAAATATTCTTCATTCAGAGCAGTGCTCTTAGCTACCTCACTAGGCAGGATCCAGGTCAACCCCCTCAACCCCAAAATCAACGGGAGACTTTTCACCAACACTACTGGCACTAACAGATGCCCACGAAGCGGCTGGTGCTAACAGTATACAGTATGGTCTTCTCTTCTAAAGCAGTGGCCAAAAATCAATTCACTTCACTGCAATTCAATTTAACACATGGAATAAAAATGTTTAAAAATTCACCTGAAATGCATTGTTAAAACAAAACTAGATGTCTTAAATGAAATTGAACTGTTGTTTAATTCAGGTTCAGGCTTCCAGAGGGCAGAGTTCATTTTAGAGGCATGCAGCACACATAGCAGCACCTCCATACATTTTGGCTGTAGGACACCACAATTTGTGTGCAGCCTCAGTGCGCTCTGTGGGTGAATTTGTAGAATTTCTCCAAATCCACACGTAAAAGCTCTGAACATCTAGGGACCGTGTAATCAGTTCTGCTGCAATGTTAAGACGAGATTATATATAGCAACATAGTGCACTATTTGTAATTCATCTTCCATATTAAGTCTTTGTGTGTATGTGTGCCTGTATAAAATCCACTACAAAGTAGCATAAAAAAAGTCCTAGAAAATATGCTGAGGCCAGATCCTGTTAGTAGCATATATCTGGAACTTTAGCTGTAGCCAACTGTGCCATTTAGTCTCAAATGAAACCAAGTACAAAGACAAAATTAGAATCTTCATGTTTTCTAACAGTAATGACATTTTGAATACACATTTCCCATTAACTATAATCTGTGAGAAATAAAATGAAACAAAGAAAAACATCAACAAAAGAAAGAACCACATGTTTTTACCTGATCAGCTGTGGTCTCAGAAGGAATTACTAGTACAATATCTCCTCGTTTTAAATTAAGCTCATCACTGTTAGCTGCCTCAAAATCGTGTAGAACTTCAACCTGAAGAAAATAACACCAAACATATAGATATGGTCTAAATGGAGACATTTTCTCAACAAAATTCTCTGTTAAATCTTTATTAAAAAAAAAAAAAGAATAATGTGCCTTTCTTTATACAAACATATGGCTATAGGTAGGTACATTCAAATTGTTAATGTTGACATAGATTTCATGTCAACGTTTTCTGTTCGTATCTTTGGAAGCAGGGACAGCTTAAGTAAATCTCCCTGAAACTACCGAAGGAAACCTAAGATCCTTTCCCAAAGTCACAGGATCTCAAGGACAGATGATACTGCAACACCCCACAAGTCCTGCCTCTCAGACAAGTCCTGCCACCCTTATTTCTTCTGTGTAAGGAATTTGCTTTCACTCCCCGCTATCATTACTAGGTCTGAGAGAGGGACGCCAGGATTTTGCAAACAAACTTGAGAAAGACTCCCAGGAACCGATATTTCAGACTCTCACTCATTCTCTTGTTGTGGCCACTGGATATTATGCTTGCAGTAAATGTCCATGGAGATTTGAGTGGGACATACAGCACCAATTTCAATAGGTGATCGAAGAGGCGAGTAATAGTAACCCTACTTTATGTTTGCCCTGGAAAGAGCTCCCATTTACTGGCAGATGGACATGCCAAAAATATCTGTCTGTCAAAGGGGCGATTATTACAACATTGGCAGGATCAGCATGCCATTCTGAACAGACCATTTTAACTAAATGGTTCTACCTCCTTAAGTGATATGCTATTCTAATTTTCTCAAAGCACAACCAGTTCCATGGTAACTTACAATAATGAAAGAAAATGGCATCAAGAACCAGATGGCAGGCATATATTCTGCTTCTCCTTATTCATGTCTGACCCAAGAGAGTGTGATGAAAAACAAAAGATGAGCTATGTCAGCATGTCTGAGTCAGAGTTGCACGATACTGTTCACCCTCACCTTAATGTTATTCTCAAAGTTTGTCGAAAATATTGAGCAACGAGGATAGACCAAGAAGAATGGCATACTTATGGAGTGCTATGGGACTAATTAGTCTGAACTATGCAAATTATAACAGGAAGCATGTAAAGTTCATCCATCCTCAAGGAGCTTTTCTGCTGTTCAGTAATTCTGAAGTGAGAAGCATTATCAAAGAACCTTGTGAACCAGGAAACCCTATGGGTCTTGCCAGCCAAGGAGAGAATTTCTCTTATGCCTCATTAAACTTTTCTGTTTGATTACTCTAACAGTTTATAACTATAATATTACTAAAGTCACAGAATGACATTTTAGCTTCATTACCGTGAATTGTAGAAGTCCCATGGGTTTCAATAGAACCAAAACTTCCACTATAGATTTTCAGGCCAGAAAATGCCATTTTTTAATATTCATAGACTCATAGAATCATAGAATGGTTTGGGTTGGAAGGGACCTTAAAGATCAAATATATTGTTAGTATATCAGATATGTTGTTAGCATATATCATACAATATCACTGACTAACTCTGTGGCAGTGCAGTTTTACTCAACATATTCATTGTCAGTAGTAATTTGGTGAGATGAAAGGGTTCTTGTACTTCAGCGAGTCTTACAACTACATAAGGATATGCACAGCAACAACGGTGTGCAGAAAATGTATCTTCTCAGACTTCATGTATGAAGCAACAACACAATGTTAAAGTTGTGTTTGTGTGTATTTGTGTGTGCATGTGTCTGGCTGTTAAACTAAGCGTCCTTTGGCCTGAAGAAATCATCACACTTCCTGCGCAGACAGACAAATCCACAGAAGCTAGGTCTGAAGGGATGTCTAAAAGAAGAATGAGGAAGCAGACCTTAAAGAGAAAGCCGGGTGGCATCGCAGAAGCTGTGTCTTCTTCTGGAACAGGCTGATCTTGAGAAGGTGCAGCCTGCATTTCTTCAGTGGGTTTCTGCTCACTTCCAACTTGGGAAGTTTCACTGGGAGAAGTGTCAGTGCCCTGAGTGCCCATCTCCGCTGCGGCATCTTTGGACTCGTTCATGACGACGTCGTGTTCTTCTCCCTCCCCCTCATTGTTTGATGCTGGCTCTATTACTACTGAAGGGATGCTGCTGACCTTTTCCTGGGGAAAAAAAACCAAACAAACCACAAAAGCACTGTAAGAGTATTTAGTGCTTTATTTCAAGCAGGAAAACACAATTGTTTGTTTATTGCACAGGGCAAATATGGGAATGGGGATTTCTTTCTTCTCCACAGTGGATCCTTACATTAAGACAGAAAACAGTACTTGTGCAAGAATGTAAAGGAGTAATCACTTCCCTGTTTTCACTGTTCCCCTTAGTGCTCCTAAGTCTACTTTCTATATTACCACAAATTATTGCAGTAAATAATAAAAATACTCTGCAGGTAGTTTGGGTTTCATTTTCAGGTCAGCAGACCTTCCTCCTCCACCCTGCTCTTAACTTTGGGTGAGTTTGGGTAAAGCCACACGTCCCAGGACTCATTGTCCTGTATTTCTTTGGGAATTCAAGTCAGCAGGATAATAGTGATATAAAGGTGATGAAAGAAGGAAACATGACTTATTTCTTTGATTGAGGGGATTTCTCCTGATTTACAGCAATGAAACTGGGAGCAAAGAAAGCAAAAAGGCTAAGTAGGTAGCATCTGACCAATAATGAAGCCTAGGACAAAAGACATTTAATGAAATTTGTTGGAGCATCCAACCTGAAAAGAACATGTTCACTGATCCTCTGCCAGACCATCCTATTCTGGTGCACAGAAGAAATACAATGTGCAATGACAGCAGGTGGCAATTTGCTGCCCAGTTGCAGGGTCTGCTCTAGTAGCTGTTCCCCAGCTCCTCAGAGGTTGCAGAAGAAAAGGCAGCAAGCCAGATGCAGATACACAGCTTGACCACCGTCATTTACATAAAACAAAGTAATGTTATTGATAGGACATGGTGCCAGGAGACAAGAAAAATCCATTACTTTCTCTGCCTGTTTCTCCAGAAAGCCCTGTTAGGTTATGTGATAAAGCTCGTCTCCACAAAGGAGCACAGAGAGACAACAGCAGGAGGGGGAGACCAAAAAATACCCTGCCCATGCTGCTCCCATGCCCATCACAGGAGCCATCAGCCCATCAAGTCCCATCTCCTCAAGCCCAGGGGAGCACAGGGTCACAGAGGCAGGCACAACCCAAATTAAGGACTCAGAAGAAGGGACACCCTGTGGGGCCCCTCCCAGGGCTATCCCAGGAGAGCCTCACCCTTGCTACTGGTTGGACCTGGGGGCACAGAGCTGCAGCAGCCTTGCCTCTCTTAGACTGCTGGATCTGTCCCGATTCCTCTAACACACTCTCCCGTGCACCGACATGAGTTACCTGAGACACATCAGCCTCCTTTTCTTCTCCCTGAGCTTTGTCACCTTCAGCAACACCCTCCTGCTCAGTGGTAGCAGTGCCGTCACCAGCTCCTGCTGCCACAGCCGCACTGTCTTCTGCTGCCGCAGCCCCCTCGGTGGCAGGTACCCCCTACAAACAACAGGAGAGAGGGACCTTTCAGGATATGAGTTCTCGATATCTGCTGGAGAGACCATGGACCAGCCTCTGCTCTGTGACCTCCCTGGGTGGTGCCAACCCATGGCTTTGCTTTCATTGGAGTTTCTCCTGATTTGTGGGGGACACCAGCACCAGGGGCTGCCATCCTGCCCCGATGCACCGTGCGAGGAGCGTAGGGGTAAGCTTGCACCATGGAGATGATTAACAGGTGGGAGAGAGACATTTACAAAACCTCACTAGGCACATTTAGCAGAGTCCTCAGGTGTTACTGGTGGAGTAACAGTTTGCCAAGGCTCTAGTATTTTTTCCTTCTCTTGCCTTCAAGCTGTATTGTGGAAGAAATTCACCACAGGTTTCTGCTGAGGAGAAGGAGCTTGCAAGCTGTCCAGGGGTCCACAGGACCCTGCTAGTGGAGTCTGTTCTCAGGAAGAGGCTGCAAGGCTTCTCCAGCTACTATCACCTACCTCTAGAGATGGGCTGGCTTCAAAAATATTGCCTTAGTTACACACCCCTTTCTAACAGAGAGACTTGCAAAGTGGGCTATATCAGTGAGAAAATATATTCTACAGCTGGATAAACATCAGAAATCCTCAGATTCCATCAGATATCAGAAAAAAATATAACCGTAAAGATCTATAGCTAGGTCAGTATAAAACAAAAAGAAACATACATAAAAGCCCATTCAGTCTGGATATGACTAAATGATTTGTGATCAGTCCATGCTGAAAAGTTAATGTGTGTTTTGTTCCAGTTCTTGAAAGGTGGATAGAAAAGTACCTGCCTATAGATCAATGTTGAGCAGAGACTGTTGCTGTAATCTATGTATCACCCTAATATTTGTATTGGTATATACTGGTATATGCTTACAGTAGCATATTGGATATATACTTGCAGTGGATTAATCTTAAGGGTTGGAGGGTGGAAGGTAAGTGACAAAACTCATTCTGTTAATCCAATTAACTTCAACATGGAATTTTTAACGTACAGCAGATAGCACCAGGATAAAGTAAAAACACTGAATAAAAATTGTTTTCTAAGTACCAGAGTCAAGCTACAGTTAGCAGAAATATCTCTGATCTCCAGTTAACAGCCTGATACTCTTTGTTTCCTCAGTTTGATCTTTCCTCCATGGATGAGGCTAACTCAGCTACCTGAACTCAACCTGAAGTACCTGCAATTGTTCATGGGCACTCTTCAGGCATTGTTTTTTAGCAATATCTAATATTCAGCACTACTCCTATTCGCTGCTGTTAATTGATGTGATAAAGAAATTCTTCTGGAGTCCTTGAAGGCAGAAAATACTACAGGGTTATGTAGAAATCACTGGAGAAGCTTTAGTTTAAATTGAAAATGCTGCTGATGAAGGATGCCCTATTGTAAAAAGAAGTAATGTCAAAAGACATAGGCAGATGTTGACATCTTCTCCTGTGACTTGTAAGGCATGCAAGCCTGCCACTCATAGCATCACCAGTTTTAGCAGCCTTGACCCAAGAAGAAATTCAAATAAATGATGAGTGTAAAAGCCCTGGAAGAGGCTAGTAGGAAAGAGGGGGAACAGAGTGCATATCGGATTGATTTTATACCATGTGCTTCTAACAGCATGCTGCAGAAATGGATCTTGCTGTCTGTTGTGATTAGGATCAACAGTTCTTTTCTATTTATTGGATTTGTATAGCACATTTTATTTCACTAAGGAGGAGAATACTAATTTACATGAATCAGCTCTCAAATGCCCTGCACTGAAAGGGTGACGCTCTCACAGCCTGTAGCCGTGAGTCACTGAATGTATACCGAGCTCACAACTGCGTAATCATTGTGTTCTTAGAGTGCAAAACCAATGCAAGCTAGATAATTAAAAAAAGCTTTTACAAAAACACATGTGAGGTAGCACAGAATGAACCCCACTATCAGCCTCAAACATATTTGATTAGTACAGAAAAGACAAAAAAAAAAGAGGGAGGCTCATCCCACTGAATTCATACCCAGCTCTGGTGAATCACATACTTGCAGATATAGTTACATGTACTTCATGTTGAAAACCAGTCCTACAAACCTCTTTTCCATAGGTCATCAATAATATTAGACAGTCTAATAGTATTCCAAATTAGCTATCTCTAGCAGTATTATTGAAATTTGGACAGTCGTCCCATTATACCAACCACACAGGGGACAAAGAAAGGGTCATCCCCTATAATGAGGGCTGCGACAGAAGAACCACTTAACTGTTTTAATTGCAACAGAAGTGAATGCTTCTTTACCCAGGATACAGCTGATTGACACGGTTGCACTCTCCTCTCATTAACATCGCTGTCAGCTCAACACAAGGCCACAGATTTGGCAACAGCAAGAACGAGCCCAGGGAGAGGAGAAGGAGGGGTACCGAGCCTGCTGTTGGGGGTCTGCCAGAAGAGCTCCCCGAGCTATGCCGGTTTTCCAGAGCTGAAGATCTCGCCCCATGGCTGGATTTAGAAAAGGACTGGGTAATTTTTATGACAGTTGGTTATAATTGCAGCTAAACTAGCTAATATAATGTCAAGAGGAACTAATCATCATCCTTTAGGGAATACATCAACTGCTTGCAAAGTCTTGGAAGACTTTTGGGGTAGTACTAAAGAATTTGTTATGCAAGTTACTGTATCAAAGGGACCACCCTCCACTGGAGGCCAGATATCAGCTTAGCAAATAACTTGATCTCTTATGGCAGTTCTTCTGCATACAGTAATGCTGCTATTTTAAACAGAACACAGGGTCAAACTCACCAGATAAGAGACCTCAACTTTATAAGGACAAGTGGTATTAGAAAAAAGGGGAAAGATTTCAAAGACTTAGCCTTGGTGCTCACAGGATAGTGAGGAATTTCTTGTATGTTTCTTCTTGGACCAGACTTGTTGGGAGTGACAAGCCAACGCTAGAGAAGCAACACAACACTCTCCTGCACTGTGTCAACACCAAGCTGGGCTTGATCTACCACTCCTGTCCTGTACTTTCTTGCTAGTCTAATTCCACTGATTTCTACATGGATGTGGCAGCGCTGGTGAGGAGTATGGCACCAGTGAGTCCCAAACTCGCTTCCCAGTGACACTGGGATACCCTGGAGCCACAGATACATCCTTGACTCTAGCAGAGCTAATGCTGTTTTACCGCACGGTAACAAACCCAAGCTTGGACAGCTGGACTTACCATGTTTTGAAACCAAAGTGAATGGAGACCAGTTCACGATCTTTTTGTATACATTGTGGCACCAAAAGGAATAACAACAAAAAAGGAGGTTGTCAGCACCTCAAAATACAAATCCTAAGTGATTAATAACTAGGAGTTACAATCTCTTTCTCAGTCCCTACTTCTATCCCTGCATTTAATATGTAGCCATTCCTCTTGTGCCGCTCTCTTCTGCATGTTTGAACACATTATAGTTTCACTTTAGTACAGAAGGATTCAGGGTAAGTAGTTTCATCACCTCTGAAGAAATACAAGCAAAATACAATCATTCGAGTCCACACATGCACAGCTTAAAGTATGTCATTGAGCTTTTCAGTTGCTTTGTAATTCGATTTTAACTGTATCTAACTTGATGCTGGATTTGTGCTTTAGCAAACAAACTCGTAACATGATTATTTTCAAATATCTGTTTTAGTTCAGGGCATATTGTGCTAGGAAAAATAAAGGATTAACCAAAGTTTTTTTCTTTTTATAAAGATGTTTGCAGGAAGGCTAGGCAAACAAATTTATGGAAAGTGGAAAAGCTACTGGGAATCTATGCAACATATTTCCAAATGTCAATAGAAACAGCATTATACCTCCTTCTACTGTGGAGCTGCTTTGTTTGTTGCCCTGAGATATTTATCACTCTATACTGCTGCAACAGGCAGTTTCTAAGGCAGGTCCTGCATTGAATGAGAGGTGTTCTGGTGTTAGAATATATACTGCAGATATAGATATACCTGTGCAGTGTTAGAATAGATACCGCAGCTAGGTCACAGTTGCATCATATCGGCCTGCATATTGATGACATGCAAATGACAAATATATTTTTTGCCATGATTCTCTTGAAGATATTAAAGCACAACCACACTCTTGAGGCTGTTCATATGTACCTCGCTTTCTTTCTCAGCAACTCCAGTTGTCTCCTTATCCCCTGCCTCCACACTGTCCTGTATAAAGAGGAAATACGGTCATCACCTTACTCACGCTGAGGTAATGGCTGGAGAGAAATTGCTATTAATCAAGCTTAATGGAAGCATGGCATGTATGGGATGCAATGAAATGAATGGCTGGAACTAAATGGGATAGTATATAGCAAGCAGAAAGATTCTTGCTGCCACATATAATCTGAAATAAAAGTAGTTATAGGCTAAAAACCAACAAATACAACCTTTTACATATGTCATCATCATCACAGTGTAAGTGCTAAGGACAATTTTATTTACTTTTATTATCAGTATTCTCATAATAGCACCAGCTTTGAAGAATTTTTTAGTAAGCAACAACCCACAACACTGCTGACCTTGCAGTTTCCAGCAAGCTCAAATTTCTCCCACCCAAGACTCAAACTGTTCCCATTATAACCTGCTGCTGCCCTTGCAACTCACCAGAGTTTCAAGATAAACTTTCTAAAACACTTACTTCTTCTACTCATGTTGGACTGCAACTCATTTAAAGGGGCCGTTCAAAAGAGGGGGGTCACAAAGTTCAATTTTTTGCAGAATCACCTTTCTCTAGGTCTATATTCAGTGGTACATGCAGCAGGTGCCTAACATTTAAAAAATTAGACATGTGTCAGTGGTTTTCCAAATCTGACACCCATTTAGGTGTTCAAGGGATTGAATGCACTGAACAGTAATGGGGTCCCCCCAAATAGTACTTTTTACAGCACAGATGCCAGCTATCACTAGCTCCTTTCCTACAGAAGGTCAACAGTCAGAATTGCTAAAATTCAGGCCTCGTTTGGAGCAGTTGGAAGTGCTTTTTGCTGTTCAGGTTGGACTCCCTGCAGACCCAGGCTATTTCTAAAGATGCTCTGCTGAGGAAAAGCAAATCAAAGCCCCGTTATGGAAACCCGCTTTGCTAATAAATTTTGAGGCTGCTTTGCAAACACAGCGAGGTCAGATTTTTCAAAAGGGCTTTACGGGTGAAGACAAGTTATGCAAACCTATGTGAGGGCACGGTAGATTGGACTGTCCGCTTTAGCAATCAGAAATTAGGAGACCTCAAGTACTCAGGCTCCAGCTAACTGCCTTCACACACCCACAACTGTCACTCCAAAATTTCCACAAGTTTCAGCTGAAATGGTTGCATGTTTCTTTTTTAATAAAAGGATGCTGAGTTATATCCAAACTTCATATCACTCATGTTTTTTCTAATCTAATCTTCTAGTACTGCCTGCAGTCACCTCATAAGCCCCAAACATGTCCAGATGCCAGGGCAAGGCAGCTGCTGACAGCGGCGTTACCATAGAAACCTCTCACAGCTTTATCCCGTTAAAAATTACAGTGTTATATAACCCGTTTTTTTAACGATTAATTCTTCTTTTTTTTTTTTTTAAGCTGCCAAGCCTCTGCCATGGAGTCCTCCATTTTATAGCAAGCTTGAGGAGACTGTAGAGCATCTTAAAGAGAAAAAACAAATATCAACAGCAAAATATAATTATTTCCTAGTCTAGCGATGCACGCATGCACACAGCCACCCACAGAAGTCTCACTTCCTTTTTTTTTTTTTTTTACAAAGGAGATGTACACAAATGTTTCTATTGCCTGTAAAAGCTCTATGTCAAACTGCAAGTCAGTAGATAGATGCGTTCCCTACTTTTACTATTAAAAAGTGCTGAACTTCTGCCATCAGCTGTATTTACAAGTCAATTTGCCTTCAGAAAATGAGCATCATCCTGCACTTTATAGTCAGGAATGCGCCAGCCTCTACCCTTCTCTTAATAATACTCTGGCAATATTCTATGGTAAGAATACCATCAGCCCAGCTTTGGGCTTCTTTGGAGAAGAATCTAATATATACATATACAGGTATGAGGACTGTTTTCCAGGCTAATTGAAAGCACAGTTTTGGTGGGAAAGGGGTAAGTAAGGAGAGCTCCCCTTGCTTCCCAAAGCGTGGGACTTCCCAAAGCTAATTTGACTACTGTGCACTAGTCAAATTAGTAGCATTTTGCTTTTGCTTTTTTGATTAGCTGGAAGTTGGGATTTTGTGGATGGTGGGGTTTGAGAAGAAGGCACGGTAGCATGAACTGTACCATTTTCAGGGCATGAAAGCCTAGTAAAAAGGATGACCGAAATAACGTCTGAATAAAGTAACACCCTGGTTCCATAAACAGAGAAAAATCTGCTTCTGCAGACTTCAACAGAATGACACTATTCTACATCAGTTCTCTCCCGTATATGAGAGCCATATATTTTTAATGGCCTCATGCTCCAACTTTGCATGTGCACTCAGCTGCACGCTCAGAATTTGGACACAGTTGACCACTCTTCTGTATCTAACCATTGTATTGCTCTCCCAAATGACATGCTCCGCCATTTGGGCACCGTCAATTGTACCTACAGTAGGATTCAACCATAATTAGATACCCTCAAAGCTGCAGGCTGTTTCCTGGCCTCTGCTGTACTTGCTCAGTGTCTGCAAAGAGCTTCTCAGGAGGTAGTTTCATATATGCTTATACACGGCTTTGAAAACCACAGTATTTAGCTGAGTGTCTGACTGCTTTAATGGGAGAACATCAGAGTCCAGGCAGGCATCAGACCCAAAGCACTGAAAGGCTCTTTCCAAACTAATGAGCGTAACGGAAGTCAAAAAGCCGATCTCTGAGCAGTGCTCTCAACTCCAAGCGCTATGTCTCACATGTAGGAGAAGAAGCAAGGGAAATAACAAGATTTCATAAGCTTTCACTTTATTATAATGTCCTCGTGTCATCTTTGTTTGAAGGTGAAAAATTGATGTTGTGAGAGAGGTAGTATTATTTGAAAAAGAAATAAATCAGCAGTTAATGCATTATATCCTTTAGACTGTATCCTTTGGATTTTACAGCTGCCTTTGGGGATGCTATGGAAATAGGGAAACAACTGTTTCGGTGTGCAGAAATCCATGCAGGGACTTTTTACCATGGCTAACTTCGCTTCTGTTGGTGCACATGCTCATTCTGTCCCTTTAATTACCAAACATTTTATCCCCTCCCCAAAAAGGATCAACTGTTGACAGCTACTAATAAAAACTTTATTTGTCCTATGGCATTGGAGACCTGAAGGACCAAGACGAAAATATGTAATGAGATCCCAGGCAGCAATTCTGATGAGCTCTTGTAATGAAGTCCCAGCAATCTTGTTCAGGCAGACTATGAAACAGCAAGTAACTGAATCCAAAACTCCCTGAGCGGCAAGTGGTACTCCTATCCCCTGGACCATTCTCTCCCTAATTTAAATGAAAACCCTACCAGAAAACTTACTGCGAAGCTGTTACAATGAAGAAGGCATACCATACATTTTCTGGATTAATGGGATATAAAAGGAAATTTACCACAGAAAAATTAAACTGATTAGTGGCTGTCACTCCAAACTGGAAGCTACTAAACTCAATAAAACATTCCCAATAAGGAAGTAGCTATCAATATTTTAGAACTCCACTTTTAAAGTAAACTGTCACTCATAAAGCAAACAAATGCAGAACTGCTGTCGAGAAATGACATGTTTTTCTCTTTTGCAACTAGTGTACTTTTCCTTAGCTTCCATCATATTTGTCATTAATCCTAATCTTCAAAACTCTTCTTTGCAAGTCCTGGAAAGCCCTTCCTGAAATAACAACCCCTCAGAGCCAAATGCAGAATGACTCCAATTCGGACATTTTTTAAATCAACACTTGTAGCTTATTTTCCCAAATCAGCAATTCATATTCAAAAAGCAACAAAAAACCAAGCACAAACCTAATCAAAACTGTTTAACTTCTATTTAATGCTTACAGTCTCCCTCCTAGATTGCTCTTAAATTGCCTGGCTCTTGCACTGTGTTTTTCTCTGCCTCTCTCCCAACAGCTCTGCAGTCCTGTGCCTTGCCTAGAGCAGCTGCTGACAGACCGTGGACCCAGAACTCCTCACGGACAGTCAGGCAGCAAAACAGATCATCTGAAAAGGTTGTGCCGGCTGATGAGCGGATGCGTGATGCAGCAGCCACAGCCTGTCATTTAATTAGCACTTAAGATGTGCAACAGGCTTCAGAGTCTTTGTCTTAGTGCGAGGCAAAAAGGAGCTGGCTTCCTTTCAGAAAAATGGTGAACTTCTTTTGCAATTTTTTTCTTCATTAAATCCTTACAGATAATCAAAATAAAACCGTCTAGAAACAATCTTTTCAGCTTCATGAATATCTGTTGTTCCACATTATTCCCTGCCATTCAGTCACGGGAAGAGGAGAGCTCCAGACCAATGACTGATTTCTCATCCCTCCTCTCTCCACCTTCCCTCCCTCCTTCTTTATTCCAAACTATCAAATTTACTCTGACTAGACATGAGGCATTCTGGACAAGAGTCTGACAAAACAATGTGCCTCAGAGAGGCAATTTCATTGTTTGCCTTACTATAGAGTTGACAAGTTATTACTGTGATTTATATCAACTGAAAAGAAAACACACAGGAGGGGAAGAGCCTGGTCTCCACAGACCGTGGGGCTCGCTTAGTTTGGTTATGTTATTGTAAGGGGATGATCCTGAAGTCACTTGCTCCAGTATGTATTGTGGACCTGAACAAAAAGTGAATTTAAAAAAAAGAAATAACTACTCAAAATTCATGCAAGTGTAATCAGAATTAAACCCTAAACATAGTTCTGGGGAACACACCGAGACTGCTTCCCTCCATAGCTGCGATGCTGCTAAGAGTCCACAGAGAACGGGAAGGGTTGGACAGAGACAGGGATTATCTTTCCTTTCCCCCAAAGTCCTCCAGAACAGCCCACCCAGCACTGCCCTCCCTTCCTTCTGCAATCAATTATTTTTCCTCTCTTAGAAAGATGGGAGTAAGGAAGGAATGATAACTAGGCAGGTGCTACAGCTAAAGCTCAACTTGTCTCTTTGTATCATTCATGCTGGATACCATTTTTTAATCCCATGCTACAGACAGCTGGAACCACCCATCAATCCATCTTTAAGAAGGTCTTTAATTAAACTAGAGAGATTTTAATTAAAGCCAGAGCCTTGCACACCAACACTAGTACTTCCTTCTTTCTGCTGAAGGCAGTTTGCCTAGTATCACCTGTGGCTTTTGCATGGGTCTGACACCGCCAGCAGATAACCAGCCTGTCCTTGGTGGTAGAGCTAGAAGGCCTAATGCTATCCCCCCTAAGTTAATGACACTACCCAACCTGGAGTCATCGATAAATGTCACCATCAGGCTTGTAGCGTCTGAGCCATTGGCATTAACAAAAATGTTAAACAAGACCAGGTCCAGAGACAGATCCATGAGATGCTATGGTAGCTGCATATCTGATAAGTCTTCTGTCTGTGCTCTGCACTGCCACATCTATAGGTGCCAGCTACTTCCACTTTCTTCAGCTAACTTGCATCTACATCAGCCTACTTAATATTGCTTCCCACTTGGCAGTATATCAAATGCTTACTGAAAAACATATAATTTTATGATGAATTGGGTATCATCATCCCTTCTTAACAGATTAAGATACATAGGGACTCACGCAAGGCCAAGAGCGGTTCAGCAATCTGGGAACACTTACGGCACCAAACTATGCTTGATGGTCAAAAAGCACAGCTATACAGCTTCCACTGGCTTCTGCGGCACAGGAACCGACCCACAAAACAACTCCGTTTTCTGTCCAGTTTTTCAGTAGTAATCTGCATATTCTAACAGTGACAAACACTAATTAGAGACTTTGAACGTGTTATTGTCTCGAGGAAAGCATGAAAACTGTCACCCTACAAAAACAGATGCATTTTTCCTCCAGGGTTTCTTAGCCTGTGAGTATCACCCACCTCCAAGACTTTGTAACAGCGATATGTAGAAGAGGAACCTCAGTTGGATAAAAAGGATATTCACTAGTATACCTGTTATAAAAAGGGATGCTAGTCAGCAGAAAAACCCCACACCTACCATCTCAGACCACCTCTTAATTTGTAGTGATATCAAGTGCCCTGCTTTGTTCTTCTTGCAGAACTGTCATTTCTTCTCCTTCCACTGTTTCCTGAATGCTGACATGTAAAAATCTCCAAACTGGCACTTGGAGTTCAGCTCATGGCTAGCTTCTAAAACCATAAGCCTTGTAGACATTTATATTACAATCATATTTTTCTGGTATTTTCATTAGCAAGGACCATACAAGATGTACATTGACTTAGTACTTACACCTCAGCTTGAAATGAAATGAGAAAACTGCTAATAACGCCATTTAAAAATGGCATCAATTCTTTCCCCTTCTGAAGTTCATCTGGAATCAAACAATCTGTTAAACCACAATCGCTCAGCTGAACTTCAGTCTAAAATGCCAAACGTAAGAGGAATGACATTTTAGGGCTGAAAGGAAGATGTGTGCTGGAGAGGCATGCTGTGACACAGCCAGGCGCTGGGGAAACCAGCCATGGACGGACGGTGAAGAATGGAAAGGATGGCTGAAATGCAGCAGGCACATTCACTGTGATGAAAGGTGGCTCGGATGAGGCCCAGGAGGTGGCAGAGGGGACAGGTCACTCACCGCAGCCTGCTCTGCTGGTTCGGCAGGCTCAGCAGGGACGGCCTCCTTTTCTGCAACAGCAGCAGCAGGGGTTTCCTCGACCTTGGGTTCCCCAGGTGGAGCTTCTTCGGCCTCAGTCTTTTGTTTTATCGATTTTTAAGTAGACAGTGGAAAAATTGTTGAGGAGCACATGATAGTCGGGAGGGAGGAGGGGAATGGGAACCGTGCCTGGCACAGTGCTGCTTCAGGCTTAATCTTGCCAGGCTTTGCCGGGGAGAGGATGGCAATGCTTGGCCTTACAGCATCTAAAGGGCATTTTCATCCTCAATGTTCTATACATAAACTGAGCCAGTCCTACATCCCTCCCTTGCAAGGAAAGAAAGCACAGAAAGGGGCGATGGAAACTGGGGGGAATGCACTCAGTTTGCGCCGAAATGCTCCAGAAACTGATGGCAAGGCCAGGAGTTGAAACTGGCACTTGGGTGTACCAACCCTGGACTTCAAACGTGAGTTTTTAAAATTATCCCCTATTCCCTAGTTCTGTCTGTTCTCAGACAATATAGTCCCCTCTCCAGTGAAGGTAAGAAGCGATTAGCAGAGACTCAAACAGGTTTTTTATGCACGAGGGCAACCACTGACTGCTTGAATTCTGGCAGCAGGAAAATCATCCCTGGTTTCTTATTAAAATGCATTCCCTCTTAAGCTCTCAATCACCTACAAGGCATCCATTTGTCAACCCACTATTGGGACTTCCACCCTTTTAAATCCTTGTTTTTTAGCAAGAGGATCTAGCAAATATCACCAGCCCTGCAACATGTTCAGTCCTGTTGCTCACAGGACTGAACAATAGCTCACAGCAAAAGTGCGATCTCCAATGGAGACATCACTTTGCAAATACACACGCATACAAGGGGAGAGCTCTGCAAGCTGTGCTCAGCATATTCCATTTATAAAGATGGCTGACTCAACCAGATAAAATAACCCCAGTAGATTAATTTGCCATGAACAAATTGTTCAGCACAATATGAAGCTCAAAAGCTCTTTAGCTGCTTTGCAGTTGATAACAGGCAGCTGGCTAGAAGGTCTCCTGGGATGAAGAGACAGCTTCCATGAAATTCTTAAAGGTACTAAAATCTTCTCCGTGATATTTTTCAGGAAAAAAACCATAGCCTCTCACTTCTTTTCTCACATATTCCTTAAGCAGACTGATTTTTAATGAGGTACAGAGAAGTCTGCCTAAGCAAGACCTTCAGGATTTGGCATAGCATAAACAAACATTCATTATATTATACCATGCTGTGCAGAAATCTCTGTGTGTAGTGTATTAATGCCAGCTCTAGGGAATTTCACAAAGAAGAGATAGGACTGAAATGAGAAACAAAAAGTAGATTTATCCCAAGTAAGATGACTAATGAGTTTCCTGAGGTTTAACACTGGAAGAAACTTTCAGGCTTAAAATCACAGGCAACATGTCATAATGCAGATTGCACTGATGTGCTTCAAGTCACTTGTGGACAAGCAGTCTTCAGACTAGTTACCACATTTCACCTCCAAGTAAAAGTACTCTCACCGTATTCAGTAACCATTATGAACACAAGCACCACCAGAGGCATCATACAAAAGCCACATTAAATAATATTGAGTATCACTCTGCTGCTATTAAGTAGCTATAGCACTCACCCAGCAATGCTGCTATTCCACATCCTTACTCCAGGCTAACCAACGACTGTAAGAGAAACTAAGAAACTGCCCAAGTATGATCTCTTCCAAAAAGATTCTCCACCCCTTAGAAGTAGACTGTGCCTACTATTAATATGTGGAGAGTGGATCAAACTACATCAATATTGGAGATATTTAAACAGCCATCATGTACTATCACCTGCTTGTGGTACACTGGATCATAGTACTCATTCTTGTAATTTCTTAAATGCAATAAATGAACAAACTGTTTGACTACACCTTTGAAAAGTAAACATATCTTAGAATATCCTGGCTTGCTTTTCTTTTTCTCTGTGCTATTCTTGTGAAAGATTGTTTCAGTGGGTAAAGATTTACAACTACAATGATATCGCCCACCAACTCTTCCAGGTTAAGGTTTTGTGATTTAGATGATGGAAAACACAAAAAAGGAGAAAATATCTTTGCACAAAGGAAAAATGGTGCCATTTTTTACAAGGCATTTAAAAAGGAAGCAAAAGCCACCACTTACCAAAGGCTCTGTCACATTCTCATTTGATTGCACTGTAAATGCAGAGGTATCCTAGATATAGAAATGAAAAACAATGATGCAGAAATACTTGAGAAAGGATGTTTGCAGGTGTCTATCAAAGACTTGACTTTTTTAATGGTTTATTCAGGTAAAGTCATAAGTAAATTCACATAGAATAAGATGACAAATAGATAATGTAAATAGGTATTAATAAAATAATAATTATTAGTTAAGCACTATTAATATTAAAGACATTCCTTTTTCAATTATATATACTATGCTTCTAAACTGTGAGATGTTATTAAAGGCAGTGAAAAACCCTTCATTAAATACATGCGAATTGCAAGGACTTTGTTTCAGGCACAATGCACTTCTAAGTTGTGAAACTCAGAATCTTTTTCGCACACTACACGTGCCCGTGCCTGGGGAGTACACTAGCTCTAAGCTACTTTCACATCCTCTTGATTCTGGGCTTTTATTTGAATAGTAACTATAGTAATTACAGATACAAAATTTTACCTGCATTAAGAAGGTACAAAAGCAGAGATGTTTTCCAATATCTTACTCATTCAGAACCAATTAATTTGCAAAATATTAATGGGCCAAATCTTTTTCCAACTGCAGTGGGTGCATCAAGTTTTTATTTCCTCAGGGCAAACATTTTGCCTTAATTATTGGAGGTTCCTTCCTTCTGGATCCTTTACTAATTTAAATGTCCTGGAGCAGAATGGTTAATCACTGGAAGACTCATTTCCATCCTTGTATAAGGCTCAGCCTTTTTGAGTGCTTTTAAATATATTTTAAAATATATTCTTAAATGAAAATAAAGATGCAGAAACAAATGAAACGCATTTTATATATACACACAGTCACTGAAAGTATGTGAAACTGAGGAAACCACACTTTATAGGATTTTGGGATTGTGAGAAAAATCCACAAAAGAGTACAATAAAAAAGCTAAACCAGTCCTTTTAGGAGGAAAAAATCTGTCCCACTAAGGTAGTCGGATTTTTGCTATTAAATTCAGTCAGATCAAAAGTACCAAGAGTATTAGCATCATTCTACTAACATCTAGGAGTAATTTCTGAGAACAGACAAGGTTTGGATTTGAGTCAGTATGACATTGTTGTACAGCTTGTCTGTAGAAAAGATTTCCCGAAATTGTACAGCCAGTCCTAATCCCTTCCTAACAGCACAGAGAAAACAATAATCTCAAAACATGTTTATTTCTTACCTGTGCAAATCCATTAAATGCTGTGCTGGATGCCTAAGTAGAAGTGAAGATCAGAACAAATTATCATTTGTTTACTAAATCAGAACATGAGTCAAAACATTTTTATTTGCAAAATAAAAATGTAGGCCAGACATTTAAAAAAAAAAAGAAAAGATAATAAAATGAAGGGTAAGGCAGCAAGAAATTTGACGACAGTGCTATTTGATAACAGGTGTCACAGGCTTAAAGAAAACGACAAAAACAAAAACACAAAGCAGAGTAACTTAAGTTTTTTTATAAAATAATAATTACAAAAAGGCTAGGTGCATGTAAAGTTATACATATAAAACACAAAACCTGTGAGACACAACGTGCCTTCACAGTTTAAAGCTTCATTCACCGTTTTGAAATGCATTTTTGTCAGCCTGCTTCATTACACGGCTGAAGGGCACCACACTATGAACAGTTGCATGGCAATTTTTCAAAAAAAGAATAGCACAGGCTTGGGAGGGGCAGTGGGAAACACACAAATGGATTGTTTTTAAACGACAAGGTTATGCATGGCCTAAGGAACTCTGTCTAGACTAGGCTACACACTGGGGTAGGTACCTCTTCTTTATCAGCCTCAATTTCCTGGTACAACAATCCATATCTCCGGTTAGCAATTTCATCTTCAGATAAATCTGAGTTGTTGGTCTCATTGTCTTTAGGACTAGTTGAACTCTCGGTGCTAGCATTTCTGGAATTTCCCATTTGAAACAGAGCCAAGGGTTTAGCTATCTCCTTGCTCGGTCCAGGATTGCTAATGCCTGCCTGCTCCCCAGGCAAGCCTTGTTTTACTGGTGCCTCCTGACTTTTATTGCTTGTGCTTGCACCTACTTCTCCCCAGCTGTTATCAGTCCCTCCCAGGTCTTGTGTAGACCATTTATCACTAATGCCTAGCCAAACATTTTCCATGTTACCTTCCTCTGAGTCTTGCTGCTTAGGGAAAAAGGGCCAATTATCCAGTCCATTGGCTTGGCCATCTGACAGATTAGAAAACCCCCAGGAATCATTAGTAACTGTTGGATCCCAGTTTGCCAGCCAGGGATCTGTTTCCAAGGCTTCAGGAACGGCACTGCTACTAGGATGCTCTTCAGCGGCTGCTGCTGCCGCCCTACCTGACACTTGGTCTTCTGCATTATCTAGGCAAGGATTACCGCAGCTTGTGCTAGCAGCATCAGCTGTCTCGGGCAGCAATGCCCACTCTTTTTCAGCAGCAGCTTGACCTTCATCAGCAGCACTACCATTTGGGAGGAGGCTGATGCTATTTTCTTCGGTTCTTTTGCCAGACTCTTCTGCACTGAATAATTCAGCATCACACAGAACATTTCCAGTATTTGTAGGGTCCTTTTCTGTGTGGTCAGTTACCTCTAGGTCAACATGTGCCATCACATTCATATACTCCATGGATGTACTCTCTCCAGTACCACTGTCAGTTTGGTCTAAGCCATCCTCAAATGTCCTTTCATGGTCCTGATCCCAGATACCAAAGACTCTCTCAGGTTCAGCGCCAGTGTTTTCTATAGTTTTATAGTTGTCCACTACTATTTTGTCCCCACCTTCCAGCCCTGTGCTCAACAATGGTATTTCTCCACCTGCCTCCTCAATGACATTGACCCCTCTGAATTCTTCTTCCCTAGGGTCTTCTAGGTTAGCACCACTAGCTCTCCCAGCATCCTCATCATTATCTTCCAACTCACATAAATTTTCTACCCCTGTGCTGAGTAAAATTTCAAGATCTGATTTTGCTAAACGGTTATGAAGTTCTGCCTCACTGTTTCCTTTGGTTTCACAACCTCGCCCTTCCAGTTCCTCTGTACCTTCTACTTCCTTGTAGTTAACAGCTCTGGTCTCTACCTTTTCACTTGGTTTGACACCTGCCCACTCTTCTTCCTCCCGCTCTGCCTCTGCCTTTTGCACATCACATGGGACGGGTTCATCCAACAAGCTATCAGTTCCCAGCATGGGTGTCTCAAAACTGGTTATGTTCTTTAAAGGCTGATTGGTCACCACATCTTCCCATGGGACATTTTTGGCATCCAACTGGTCCTCCAGTGAAGTCCTCTGGTTTTCATTTACAGAAGCTGACCCTGGTGCAGCATCCTCCTGCTCACCTACAGCAGGCCAAACGCTAGCAGGCAGAGTACCCGTGGATTTGCTTGAGGTTTGCTCTGCCCCAGGGAAAAGCAAAGAACCACCTGCAGTAATTTCCTGGCTGACACTGGGTGTGCTAACATCTAGGCCCCAGTTGAGTGAACCTAGATTAGTTTGAGATCTGTTAATATCTTCTGATGACCCACTGTTTGGGGTTTCCTCCATGATCAGGTTACACAGGGAAAGACTTTTTGAAGAATCAGGCTTTAAGCAGACAGAAAAGCAAAGAAAAAACACAAGATGAAAAAGATAAAGGCGGACTTGATGAGAAAACACAAAATTTATATTTTACTAGAGCAATTTTAATTTAAAGAATGAAAGTGACTAAATTAAGCCATTTAAGGAAAAGTTATGTGGTTTGCAACATTTGGAGGCAGTAGATTGCAATGTAAAAGAGCAGCACTGATAGAAAAAAACAGAAAACTATATATTACACCACGCTAATTAAAGCATGCCTCTAGAGTGGTTGTGATTTTGGGGGGAGGTTTGCTTACCGGCTGCACCAATTCGCTGCTTGTCTGTATAGAAGAAAATCATACATAGAAAACAAATAAAACAAGAACATGATGTACTTTGTTACAGCAGCAGTTCTTTAATTAGCAGTTCTCTAACCAGCAGCAGTTACCAAATTGGCATGGGGAAGAAGCAGCGGGTCCTCTCCTGCCACTCCACTGAAGACTAACCACAGGCCCCTGAATTTAAGCCACACTTCCAGCCTCTGGATTACATTATAAAAGAAGTTCTACATGTACATTGAATATTCATCACACCTTGCTTTCCTCTGTGAACCACTGGCGTTTTTATTGCAGGTACCCTATTACATCTCAACTGAAAAGAGGGGTTGCTCTGTGAGGCAGTGAACAAGGAAGGAAGCAACCCAAGTGGCAGTGGAGCTTACTTGTTTTTACGCTAAGGCATCGCTGCATCACTCAGGCAGTGCAGAGGGCTCTGAGGGTGCAGCTCTGATTCTCCATCACCCTGTGCCATGCAGAAGCATTTATATCCTCACAGACTAAGGCATCAAGTCACAAAGCCTGCTGTCTACACTGCCACTTTGAACAAATACAAATGCTGCAAGGAAGATCAACAACTACTCTGCACTCAACTTATTAAGATAAATGCAGTAAAAGGTTGAGTATCCCTAATTTCAAACATTTAGCTGTGAAGCTCACTACTTACTCTTTTTTTTTTAAAACTAGAGCAAAGAGGAAAATAATTATAATACAGAATACATATATAATATTAACAAGCTATAAATAAAACTGTGTGAAAGGAAGACATTGATAAAGCTATCTAATCTAAGTTTAGAGCAATAAATTAAAAACATTTCTGGGTTATTTTAGCTAGTCTAGATATTGGCAGCCTTGAAATTTTGGCTAGCCTACATACATTACTCTTTTTTCAGGCTTTATTTAACCTTTCCCAGTAGAAAGAGATGAGCATTTAATATACATCACATATGTCACGTGTTCACAAAACAGTGCTGCAAATCTGAACGCACGAGAAGCATCCACAGATTTCTGTGCTGGCTGAAGCTGCAAAAGGTCAAAAATGAGCATATCGGGCCCCATGTCAAGTCAACCCAGCTATCTCCATGACAGAAAGTCAAAAAAAAGCTCACAAAAATGAGTTATTTTCTTCCTGCAGATCATTGTATCTGATTTGGCACCAGGAGGAAGAAGGAAGGATTCATGCAGTCTCCTAAAGTAGCAGCTTTTGTGAATAACTCCAGTTCACTGTATGTCCACAAAGACAAGTTAAATTCTCTCTTCACTCCTGAATTTTGAGAAAACAGTTGTCCATTGGGTTAAAGTCCTGAGGAACTACACCTTCAGATAATTAAAACAGGTGACTAGCATCCATTCCTACCCACTAATAGCTGTAATTCAGACATGAGAAGAAAAGCAACACACACTTAGCTATGATGATTGTGAATCTTATGAGCCTAGACTTCTGACATAATTTTGGTTTTGTAGCAACAGAGATTATTTTTTGTTGTTGTGTGTTTTAAAAGATCCCCAGTGGCTTCATATACTTGAAAATGTTTGTGATGGTCTGTAAATTCTTTATCTTGGCTTTTGGTAAAAATATTGTAAATCTGAGTTTAGGGTGTAACAAAATCAGAGGCACAGAAATATCTCAATTCGCAATGATAAATGTCAGGCTTACCGTCCATAGATCCCATGGCAATGTCTGAAAAAAGGAGCGGAAAAAAGAGGCTTTAGAAAAATACTGTTCATATACTATATGTTCAACATGCTACATAACTGTGTGCATTAACTAAAAAGAGAGGAATTATTAATATGCATATCTATAATACATATATATTTTATATATTAGCACATGTATGTGTGCGTGTGTGTGTGTGTGTGTACATATCTGCATAATATGCTTTTTGGTCAAATGGGATGGCCAGTATGCGATGGATTGTGGTATTTCCCACTTCAAAGCAATTGCTGCTTTCCAGCAAACTCATACCGCCACGTGCTTGAGTAACAGCCAGATTCTGAGCTGGTGACTGAATGACTTTAAACGGGTACAGGAGTCTCAGCAAAGTGTAAGCTTTAAAGAGCTTACATAGGTCAGGTTTTTAGCTAGATAAAAAACAGTCCAGATATCCACTGAGAACAAGTGGGTTTTCTCATAAGTCCAACACCAGGAAGGAAAATGGCATGTTTTTTGGCAAAGAAAACAAGAAAGTTGACGAATGTTCTAATTTTCTCGTTCAGTCTGTTAAGTAACAAATGTTAGTGACAGAAGAGCTGAAGAGCTGAATGGACAGATGAAAGAAAAGCAGCAGACTTCATGCCAAATATTAATAGTTCCCCCCACATGAGAAGGAACTCTGCTGGTTAGTCTCAAAAGCTGTCCGAGATGCTTCAAAACATATCTACTATATTCATACCTAGGTTAAAATCCATGAAAAACAAACACTAAAGACATTCATAAAGTAAAATGTAAAACTGTTCCTGAAATACTTGCAAATGTTAAATGTGACATCTAACATTTGACTAAGAGAAAGGGTTGATGCATTTAGCTTCTTGCCTGCTTCTTATTTTATAAGGACAGAATGGTGCTCTAAACAACTTCTGCTTTCACAAACAAAAGACACAGTAATAACTCACTACTCAGATTTACAGCAAATTAACATTAACAGCGATTTCTCAATCAGTTTAATTTTAAGTCCAGGTATGTGCTTCTTCAGTGAATATAATTCACAAGTGTACCTGCTTACTCTGCTGTAACATTATTAGCTGAACATTCAAGCTTTAAGGAAAAATCTTCTTATAGTGCTAACTGGTGCAGACTCTAGATGTCCTACAGATTTCCATGGAAGGAGAGATTGCTCATTTTTCATTTTCTTTCATTTACCTTTCATTGCTGATGAGGCTTTGAGCATGAGGGGGAAGGAACATACTGAGGGAAAGGCGAGACAGACCACAGCTAGCAAACAGAGGTGAGGGCTGCCACGTTTATAAAGGCCACTTCTGAAGCAGTCATAGAAAGAGAAAAGCAAGTGAGGAAGAGCAGGCTGGGGCTCACTTACTGTGATCTGATCACCCTGGCAAAGCAGTGGAGGGATCAATTAATTAAATGATCAATAGGGAAGTCATGCCAGGCCTCCCCAGGCTTGATGGCACAGATGACTACTTGTCTTCACACCACTACTTCAGCACAATTTGCTGAGGGGAAAATATCCATGACTGAGGCAAAAACTATACGCCTACAGAATGACCACTTAAGGCTCTCTTCTTAATCTCCCTGCAAAGTAGCACAGGGCTCTCCAAAGACTGTGACCAGTGACTTCATTCTGTCTGTGCTGCCATAGCAATCACCCTGCCACATCCAGAGAGATCGAGACTCAGACTGCAGGGCTATCTTTCCTTCTTCTAAAAACACGGTGCTGTAACTCATCCACATGCTCTTGTGGATATGGACCATCCTTTCTCATATATATATGTTGTGAGGAAAGGTGAAAGGAGAGGAGAGACTGAAGGCACTCAGTGAATGCTTCCTATGCACCTAGATGAAAAAATACAATGTACTTTTCTACCGGAATTATATTCTGTATTTCATGGTACAGCTGAATCTAAACCAACTCCTTTCCACTATAGAAATAAACTCTTCTGCAATGTGTACAATATGATGTCAGGACAAACGTGCTCTGTCACAAAAGTTAAATGTCTTTGGTTTAATGATCCCACTGCTCTAATCAAGTGTTATTACAAGACAAGCTGAAAGTGTAGAGTTAGCAAAGTGACAGCTAGAGTTTTCTGTCATACTGAATGTCAAGGAATTTTCTTCCCCTTCCCTGTTTAGAGGAAGCAAAAAGAAAAAACCAAGAAAGATGCACAAAGCCTCTGCTATAATTAAACACCCTTCCTAGCAAACCACAATGAGAAATTTCAGCTAACGTTCAGAGTGCTGACAATACACTCTTTATCTGACAGTGCATAACCCATCACAGATCACTACAGATCTCATTATATAACTAGGACTGCACACCAAATAAGAAATTAATTAACTGAGGAAGAGAACAGCAGAGAACCAAGACTATCTCAGCCTTAAAGCTTCTTGTCTTACTCCTTTGCCAGTGTTGTATTCCTGAACAGCTGATTAGTCCTCTCATGTCTCACAGTACAAGCCAGGTTAGTGATAGCCACAGGGATAAAAGATTTTGCTGACAGTGTGTTAATATTGTTTCCTTCTCAGTGCAACACAGAGCTCCAGCTCTGCTGGCCAGGAGAACTTCCCTACTGTACTATCAGCCTTATGGGTAGTGAGGGTGAGTTCTGGATCTTAAAATAGCAGGTCCCCTACAGCAAGTCAACGAAAATCAGCAACTTGATACATCAGCCTTTTTTTGCTTTTCTTCTTTTTTTCATATTGCTGCAAGAAACTAACATGGCAAATATTATCGTAGAATGCAGAATTTCTTTAACACAACATCCTGAAATGAAACATCCTACTCCATCCTCTCATTTTCCTTGAGGTAGGTCTAAAATGGATTTTAAAAGCAAAACCACTCAGATCATATCCCCTGATTGGTACAGAAACTCCATCACAGCAAAGCAATTGCATGCTGACTCCATGAGACCTAGGTCCCATGAGGCATCTTTCCAGATATGAAGAGTCAAAGCCAGGTCAGAAAAACTGTCAGAAAAACAGGCACTAGAGAATTATAATGTTGGCACTAAGAGTTATTCTAAAGATGGAAAATAATGGCATGCTGAAGTCAAGGCCAAGATACCAGCAACCATTCTCATTGGTGGACATCTCATTTTACCACTTGACAATTTCCTCTCCTTCCAGTACATCATCAACTACAAGGTTACTAAAGGGGAAATGGATGACAAGAGCTGCTCAGGAATATCAAGTTTTTCAGACACCGCAGATACACTGCTCATTAGTACGCGAGGCAAATCTTTGCTACCAAACAGCATGTTGCATTTATATGCTTCGCCTACCTCAACACAAAGAGATACCTGAGACATGGGTGAATGAGTTACTCCTGTTGATACAACTTCTGGCTTGAAAGGGTCAAAGTCCAGATCTAGCAAAGATTCCTCTTTCTTAGCTTCAGGAACTTCATTCTGTTAGAAGAGAAACATAACTGTTGAAAAACTCATCTTTCAAAAGCTGCCCTCGGCAACAAAATATTAAGAGGCCCAAGAAAAAAAAAAATTACTTCACAGACTTTCTAGCTACAGTGCAAGCCAGAAGGGGAGGAAGCTCTGAAGACCTTCCTGAGCTTTAGTGTAACTTTTAATTTTATTTTTATGAGCTTCAGTCTTATGATGCCTTTGTTTTCTGTGTAGTGCAGCTTTGCCTTTTCAGGCTAAACAAATTGCAGCCCTTTTGAAAAAGTGCTGAGTGTTCACCATTTGACTGTGAAGGCCCTTTTAAAGTGCTTTGAGTCAGACACCAAAATTAAAAACTACATAAACGGTACCCAATGTCCATACATTCTAATAAGTGAAACTCTCCCCAAACACAAACATTAGTAAAAAGCCAATATAGAAGGACATAAATGCATTTGAATTAAATTTCAATTCTGAACATGAATACCAATTAACATTTAATGCTGTCCTTAGCTCTAAACTTTAGGAAACATCTTATATAACACTAACTAAATCTTGCTACACCGATCTGCTCTTACAAAACTGGATTACATGGTAGATCCTTTTTTTGTTTGCAATTAATGAATTAGCGAAGGCCTCTGAGGTCACTATAAATATATAGATTTGTTCAAGGGGCTACAGGTCTTTCCCTCTGTAAAGTAACAGGAACAAATAATTAGTGTGCTTCAACATTAGTGTGAAACTATAGCTGAGATTTAATCATCACTAATGATAAATATTCTAGGCAAGCATCTTGGTTTTGGTAACAAGGCTAGTACTGCCTACTGCTAGTTGTTCAGTGTTTATTAAATAGTGAGAGAAGCTTGTCTTTTGATGTACAGAATATATAGATAGTAAAGTATTCATTAGAATGCTATTTTGAAAAGTGTTCAGATTGGAAACGATACCATAAGAAATTATTTGTACACATACATTCACATATAATCTTATGTAAGAATGGTAACACAGGGTCAGACCACATAGCCCAATGTCCTGTTCCTTATTGTAACCAAAGAGTACACCAGGGGAAGTCTTACTACAACCAGGCAGCCATAAGAACAGCAAAACTAGGAGAAAATAATAATAAAAATGATGATGATGATAATAAAAGAAACAAAGCCTTCCTATTATTAAAACATCTAAGAGCATAAACTTTCCAAATTAGTGTTACTGTTGGTAAACAGATGTTCAAATACAGGTAATTAATGGCTTCCATATGGCACAAGACATCTGAGCGCTCTGTGTCACCTGAAAACGTGATCAAAATAGCTCCTCGGCTCCCACACTAGGAACTCTTCGGTCTGGAAGAGGAGTGCTAGGGGTGATGTGAGCGGGGTCTACACCAGCGTGAGAGGCACAGGGGTTTGGCTGCTCCATGACTCCTCCAAAGCAGGACGGCAGGTGGCAGTGAGGTTGATGGGGGCAGATGTAGAATAAAGAAAAGGTGGTGGACGGCAGGTGGCAGTGAGGTTGATGGGGGCAGATGTAGAATAAAGAAAAGATGGTGGTACTCCATGTGGCACAGAGTTCAGCTAGAGACCTTCTTGCCATCGGGTAGTGTGAATGTGAAAAATTTACACGTGCTGAAAGACTGAGCAAACTTGTGGCAAAGTAGTCTGTTGAGGATTACTAAATACGTATAAATTATGTTGACGAAGTCCCTGAGCTGCAAATGGCTGGAGGCTGGGAGACTATAGGAGAAGGAGGTGTAAGAAGTACCAACTTTGTTTGCCTTGTTTTATATTCTTCCCTTGGCCTCTGCTTTTGGCCACTGGTGATGACAGATAACTGGACAACTGGTCTCACACACTGAAGCCAGTGTTACAGTCTCACACTTCAAGAAGTCAAAAGCAAAACAGCCCTCCCCACCAGTAACCAGGCATTACATTCATTCTGTCATGCCTTTCATCTGATGTATTTAGATTTCATCACATATGCCCTTGAGGCACTAGTACTCATATGGTCATACAGCTTTAGCTAGCATATAATCCAAAATGGATGGAGACCGAAAAGTTAATTATCTTTCAGTGACATTCGAGAATGAAGTTGTTATTTGTGAGGACTGAATAAAATGAATAGGAGTCTCACTTAGGCCACGCGTGACAACAGCTAAAGTATCTGTAGTGACAGGGTACTGATCACTGACTGCAAAAATTACAATTACCTGTTACCCTCAGACCAAAATGAAGAGAACACGTCATAACTTTAGGAACAAAGGTCCAAGTAAACATATAGAGTAACTGAGATATCCTGTTAGATGGAGATTTAGGAGGAACAAGAACCTCAGGAAATCCCTCGATAAGGGACAAAGCTGTGACAGGAAGGCCTGCCAATCATCCTGTGTTAATTCCACCATAGCATGATGAAGCATGAACAAATGCCACATTTGAAAGAGGTGGCTGTGGCAGAAACAAGGCTGTACCTCTCAGAGAACATGTATGCACAAGGGATGGAGAAGGCACAAGAAACCTGCAAGGACCACCGGAACTGCCACCCCCTCTGCACACAGTCTGTACACACCTTAAAATAGCCCTAGCAGATATGGGTTGTTCACTTCAGAGCTGTCAGACATACTCAGACACATTAAGTACCTGGAGGGGGCATATTATAAAGGCCTACAATGTCCAAGCTAGTAACTGGACACTAGGGAGCAATGTGATGTGAAGAAAACAAGAAATAAAGCAAGGAACACTCATTTCTAAATGATCCTTTCATCTAGTCACCCAAATATCACATCTTCTCACCTCTTTCCTTTACTTAGCAGTAATTAAAACCATTCTTGACAATGAATAAACTGGAAGTATGAGCTGCTTTGTTGAATCAGGGCCAAAATATTCAACAGCATCAAGCAGAACTGTTTTTCAGCATCTTACACAACACCAAATGCATTAGTACTGCTTGGTAAAGAAAGATGAATAACAATTACAGGCTATTTGTGTTCCAGAGGAGAAAAGTGTTTGGCCTCTTCGTAATCCTCTCTGAAACATGGGATTAAAGCAGCAGAGGTCTATTCATCAGCCTGTTGGTTTTGTGCCTCTGCGTGAGCACAGTGCCAGGGACACCAGTGGTGGTCCTTTGGGAAGTCCTGCACCATTAGAGGGCTCTGCAGGCTCGATAGCTTCCTCCATACTGCCCAACAAGGCCTCTGGGAGTACAGGAGATGCCATAAGCACCAAAAGGAATAAGTCCATGTTTCCTGTGGATTTCATGCAATATATTTTCAATAGCTGGTTCTCTTACAGAAGGATATAAAACCTATACATCACACTATTTGGGTATGCCTGTACATACTCAGAGATCTTAGATACAGTAGGGATGCTTTAGTGATGGGGGTGAGTTTTGTGGAGGGAGAAGTGCAGATGATTCATGAGAAGGTGGCTAGGAAATAGTTTAGGTCATTCCCAGGTCATTGGCTGTGGAGGAGGAAGGGACATAACTCACTGAAGGGAGATCAATTTTTCCTTGCGAGACAAGGGAAAGGTTTCAGTTCTCAGGATCATGCCCCACCTTTATTATGCCATTCCATTTTTATACCAATCTCTCATAGAAAGGATGTAAAAATTCTGGAAATGTGACTTACACTCATTTAAAGCCCCATTCTAGTGTCAGCTCTTAATGGAAAAGCAAACCAGTTCCATTTCTGCTGCCCTGACTGGCCTGACAGGTGAAGGTTGGGTGGATACAGCATTTAATGCAGGGGGCCACATCTAGCACAGGTTACTCTGGCTCTTACCACTGATGTCAAGGCTCACGCTGCCAGAGTGATAACTCCCATGAAGTCAGGGTACAATGATGCAACAGACCTGCAATCTCCCTGCAGCAGGAGGGCCCAGCAGCGGCTGCATACTGGGAGCTGCCATTAATTCTTTAATTGCATGGGGACTTAACTATAAATAACTCTTTTCTCTTCCAAATAGATCCCTATGGACGGCAATGCCTTTTTCTCCCCTCCACAAGAAAACAAAATATCATGCATTCACATTCTCTAAAATAATTTGTTTTTCATTGCTGTGCCTACATTCTCCTGTGTTGTCAAATGAATTAGTACAAAAACAATAATTCACATGAAAACAAAAAATCATAAACATTCCGCATAAGCTTCAGATCTGCATATTTCTCCCCAGTCTATCAGACACAGGGCCAGATATCAGAGTTGTAATTACCATAATAGAAAGGGTCCATTATTGAACAACCACCAGTTACCATAACTGCATGAAAGCTGAATAACTGAATACAAATTATACAGACTTGTTTTACACAACTCTGGCTTTTCTGTTTGTTATATGCAATTTTTAAAAATCTCATCATTTCATAATAATGAGATAAAAGTAATTTTGATCACTTCGCTGCTGTGTAACTAATGTTTCTATGAGTAAAAACCAAGTGAATGAATAATCTAGCTGGAGTAGCCTTTTATACCTGCAAAAAGTTGATTAAAACAGCCAAGTTCCATTTTTTTAAAATCACTCAAAAGAAAAAAGGAATACTTCTTATGACTTTGATGGAAGAAACAGAAATAATGAAGGGTCACTGTAATGTGCCACTTGAGATGCTTAGGATTAGACAAAAAGCATCTTAGATGAACTCTCAGCTTGTAATGCAACCTGGATGCAGTTAAATCTCAAACATGGCTGCTTCACAGTATTTTTAGTCAAGCCTCTCAGGAAATCTCTCGTTTTTTCAATATGTTAGCATCGTTAGCCCTTTTGAGCAATTATTGTGGCCTATTCAAAGATAAAACACCGTATGTGTGACCCTTTCAAGATAACATAAAATGGTAATTGTGCCTCTGCCTTCTACCTGCACTCTCCTCCTCCCTCCCCACAGAGATCAGCCATAAGGCCACTGTCTTGGAGAACTTAGGGTGATTGCAAGGTTGGACCTGTGCACCATCCTCTGAAGCTTACCTGTGATGGAGTCGTCACATTGATTTCTGGGACAAAGTTGTCGTCAAAGAAGTTAATGATGTTCTCCTGTTGCAACTCCTTCGTGGGTGTGAGCTTAGGCAATGGTGGGACTGGTGGACCTTTCCTCAGCTAGGCAGACAGCAAAAATGTCACAGACTAGTTCAGGAATAAAAGAAAGAGCTTTAAGCTAGGCCTAAACAATTTGTGTTAGGTTTTTATCTCTGCTGCTTCACCTTGAATGTGGGAATAAGCCACAGGTTGAAAGAAACTTTTTGGTTGTTCACCACCAAATGCCTTGAGATAAACAGTGTGGGAAAAGCAAAACAACTCTATCTTTCAAACTCATTCCAACTCAAGGTTTAAGAATTTATACAAAAGCATTTCTTGGCTGATATTTTTCTGCTGTGACAGGCACACAGTGCAAGACACTTCCTCTCCTATGCAGCCCATAGTTGGAAGGGCGATGCTGAACAGAACCAGGCCTCTGCTGCTTTTTGGCTTCTTAAGTTCATTTCCATTTAGCTTTGGGATTTTGTCCCTGCCCACCTATTGCTACCTTTAAAGACTACTTAATGCTAAGTCCATATCATCTCTGAGAACCACAGCACCTCAAAGGTGCTTAAGTCACTAATTCCCCCTGCTCTCCAGAGATTCACATAACTATGACAAACTAATTCCTTGGAATAATACCAAATACTATTGGATAATTTTAAAATCTGTCAAAATACCAAGAAAAAAATTTCACAAAATATCCTCAGGTGGTATAGTGACATAACACCATTGGCACCAGTAAGACTTAAACTGAGTCCTACCAGATGAATATTCAGGCGGTGAGGTGTCACATTTTGGGAGACCAGAGAAAACAAGTGTACTCACATGTAACTAAATGCAAAATTAAATTTCTTCTGATATTATCCCACCATAGAAATAGCAATCAGCACAGAAGCTATCTCAATTCTGAAAACATCAGTAACATCAACGCAAGTCTTTCATATGTTCACGAAGCATCGCATACAACTCTTATGCTACAGATGAAACTGATGCATGAAACTGATTCTTGTTTCACTAATACTGGTGAGAACAGAAATGACTCCAGTGACTCCAACAGTGTCAAACTTCTCAAGCCAGTGTTAATAACAACCAATAAGCCTTTAATTATCAGTAATTATCACAGCAGTATTTAAACTAGCTCTATTATTTACTGTTTTAGAGGTTGGCCAGACCAGTGATACTCATTGGCTAATTTTTTTCCAGGGTAAGCATAAATTTGAAGATGAATGAAGAGCAGAAATATATAATGTACTGAAATTCACGAGGAGGTTTTAGAAATAGGTTTTAAAAACTATCACTGCTAGGATTCAGGTCCTTAGAGACTATGCAACTTTTTAAGAAGTGTTTTGCTTTGTCACCACAAGTCCCCCCAGTTCACTGGGCACCTTAAATTTTCTTCATTCCCCCTTATATTAAAAACCACTTTCCACCCATGCTCGTGACACAGGGTGACCAATGAACGGAACACAGTGCAACAGAGCCAGTGGCCTCTCTGTCATTTCTCAGTCACAGCCTAGATGAAAAATCCACCATATACGTCACCTCAGCTATCTTTTACTGCACAACAGGCCAGTTTCTCCTGTTAGGTTTCCACTTACCTGTGTGGGTGACTTAGGCCGGGCTGGTGCCGGAGATGCTGGTGCCAGCATATGGTTGGGACTAGCAGTAGGGCTAGGCAGGGGAGAGACCTCCTCTGGCGGTGATGGTGTTTTTGCAATGCGGAGTGGACCTGAATCACTAGACAGAAACAAAGCAATGGCGAGGACATACATATCATGCTGATTTATTACCTTGACAGTTTGATGCAATAGTTGAACTGCATCCCTGATGTAATGCCAGTGACCACAAAATGCAGTGCCCACTGGAGACGAACTGAGCTATTATAGAATGACAAAAACTAAAACTGCAATTAAATTCAATTAAAATTCAGTGATCTACAGTGTCAAAGGAAGTTTTAATTTTGAGTGATCTTGATTTTTGGAACATCTGTCTACCTGATCTTTATAACTTGAGAGAAACAGAGTACCTGCATGTTTTCAGATTCTGTATTTAAATAATGTTTCATGTATAAGTTTGTAACTATCATAAAATGTGAGATGGAATTATTGTCTTCATTTCACACAGTTCTCAGAATAAAAGGCTCTAAAGATAAAAATCCCAGAGGAAGGCATAAGAATGAGTAATGCAAACAATTTTAAAAGCTCAGCAACTTCAGAAAGGTTCCAAGAAAACAAAACACAACCAAGATTATTATAAGGATATCACTATTTAGAGGGACGACTCACCACAACTATAAACAAGCAGTAGTCAAGTGACTTCAACAGAGCTCTGCTGATACTAAGAAAAGATCTGATGAAGTCCTGAGAAAGGATCTGCCCTTCCCATGAAAGGACCTAATGCAAACACTAAGACATATTCAGCTACCTAGAAATGCTGAAAGCTTACAATTTGGGAAGGCTATAAACTACAGCACTCAACGACCACAGTACTCGGTAAGAGAAGAGCAACTCCTACACATCTTCAGGGAGAACAGAAGCACTACCTGATTGAGGAGACCACACCATAAACATGTTCCTAATGCTAACACAAGAAAAATTCGTTCTTTGGAAAGGACTTAGCTCACACTCACCACCTCTTTCTGTGGAAATATTAAAAAAGAAAAAATAAGCCGTTATTAAGAAATTTCTTTCCCAGATTCAATATTTGCCTTCAGGATAGAGTATTCAGTAGCATACAAGTTTTTGTTTCTTTTTACACAGTTCTTTAAAGGAAAGATTAGATACTGTACTTGTCTAGTATCTACTTCTTATGCATCTAAAAAGGAAAGCTGTTTTATCTTACAAATACCCACTCCTGAGTAGTCTTTCAGAGCATCGTAACTAATAATGGAAGTCAAAATCTATCCAGATTTTCACACAATGCTCTGTGAACAATACAGCAAAAGAGAGTAACATGGTAACTAAAAAAAAAATGTATTTTTAAAAAGCATTTTTAAAATAAGTTAAGAAGATCACACTGCATTAACCTATGTCTACTCATTTGCAGCAAGAATTATTTTTTTCTCTTATTGATGGAAAGAGTAATTCAGTGGGAATGAGTATATGCATGCTGGACATGGTCTAGGAGACACAAGTGGCCAAAATACCTGTTTATGACAAAAACTGCTTGAGGTTTTCCAACACTACATTATTTTTCATCCCATAAAAGCATTTTACAAATGCTTTATGGAAATATAGTGCAGCTTGTGAGTCCATCCTAAGGGATGCATGAGCTAACAACTCCTTGGAGGCAGTGCATAAGTATATATGAGCACGGATTAACACTGAACTAATCCAAAACAAAAATTTTGGACACATTCTTAATAAAGTAGTTCTGAATTTTGCATTAGGTCAGAAGGTTCAATATTTTATTCTTTGTTCTTCCAAAGTGAGATCAAAACAAATGTAGAAATATCAGCCATACGTTTGAGGCAGATGTTACATTGCTTGGTCAGTCTTAATTGTTGCTAATCTGAGTCCAGTTTGAGGGCAAATTAGCAGTAACTGCAACATTGTTCTGCTTGCTTCCAGTGAGCTGGGATTGGCTGGAAATTCAGGATTTATGTATTCACTCTAAATATCATTGTGTTTTGATAAGTCTCACTGTTTTATAATTTCAGCCTCTTCTGCCTATCACTATTACAGTACTGAGAGATCAAATTATGGCAGAAAGGCTATGTTTGTTGCAAGCAAAAAATCAGAAATACTGCACTGGCATCCACTGACCTTAAGAAAGTACCATCTGATTTTAAACTTTTTTTGCTTTTGTTTTTATTTAATACAAGATTTCTCTTGAAAGTAATTAAAAATATGGTATTTTGCAACATTCTTTTTACTTCAGCTTTTCAGCTTTTATGATGTACCCTCACATCGCATTTCTTGACTGTTCCCCAAGAGCACACGAGCTAAAAGCTGAATTACAAAGATTGGTATTCCCACCTTATCATATGCCTTTAGGAGCTAAAATCACATCTAAATATTCCAAGGCTTTAAAAAAACCTATGAGAGTTAGCAACATTGCTGTAAACTAAGCATCTAAGAATAAATAAGCTATATACTTAGCTGGTGCAAATTGGTGTAAAAGTCTACAATGAACTAGGCTAAATTGCAACAGCTGAGAATCTGGCCTTCATTCTTTTTTTGAAAGCAAAAATAAGTGGGTGATTAAAGAAGTTTTGCACCTTTACTCATGTTGAGAAGAACTTCATCCAAGGTACCTTCATCTACCATCCTGAACGAACAGACCCAGTGACCGTGTTGTGCAGCAACCGCTACGCATGGTGCAGGTGATTACTACATATGCTGAAACCCACAAAGCCTATTGCAATGCAATTCATTTAAAAAAAAGCAGTAAATTCACCTTGGTGCCCCTTGAATGGTGAAGGCCTTGTCTGCGTGCTGATCTCCCAGCTTCGTCATCACTTCATATAGTTTGTGACATAGCTGAGAAAACAAAATACTTGCCTGAGTTTATACAAAGCACTATAGTAATGATTAAAAACACAGGTGATAAATCTGGTCTGATAACTGATAATCTGATAATACATAATCTGATAACTTTAAAATGGCATGTAGATCTTTCAAAAAATACTCAGTGCCATGTATCAAAAGCCTAAGTGGAAACCTATCAAAATCCATAGAAACAAAGATAACAACACCAGTTCTTCAAAAACATAAGCTGGTTTTCAGACAACAAGTTTATACGTGTGACTGACTGACTGCCACATGATCTCTGATGAAGGAGGTGGCCTAAAGTTTAAAGGAACATGGGTAGCCGAGAAGATTCATGTTTTCCCCTCAAAAACCTAGCCCCAATTTATGTGGGACTTCAGTCAAGTGAGTTTTCCATACCACTTTTGTTCCTGTTAGTAGGTTACTACAGGTAATACACTACCACTTAGCAAGGTACATTCAAAAGATCCTCACTGGAACTGCTCAATTTGCCTAACAGTCCCCCCCATAACGTTGCACTGCTGACAATGTATATAGCAGTCTTGAAGGGAAGGTTGACATGTTTTTCTTGTACTGACTAAAGCAATGAGATGCTTAGCAACTGGACACAGAAAAAAATACTGAAGGCAACACTGCTAAAACGAACGGAGAAGTTATCAAGATAGAAAATGAATTTAGTGCTACAACTGATAATGCACTGTAACCCAAAATTGTATGGGCTGCCCTTTCCTTAAAGAGAGTACAAATATGGCAAGTAGAAACCAATACAAAGGTTATACTACAAATCTGGATCTAGGGCAAATGCTCCTGCGTGCCTCTGCTAGATTTTTACTGCTGCATTATAAGACATTTACTTGCTGTTACGCATATCACACAATCCATTATGCATGAGATACTAATTTTTACTCACTAAAGCTATTTCCTTGTGAAACTTGGCTTCGAGGCTGGATACATTTTTGAAGGTGTTCACATAGAAGCCAACTCGTCTACAGAGGATGGCACAAAGAAAGGAAAAAGAGAATAAAAGATAGGGGTGGGAGGGCCAGAAAGGAAATGAATTAATTTTTTTCCTGACTACAAGCAACATTCTTGACTATTACTCCCAGCAAAGCAAATAACTGGATCAATGTCAAAATTTCAGACTAGTTCGTTCATTATTATTTCTGTTTGTGTTAAGAACCATCATATTTTACACCACACAGAGTGAACCAAGTTGAGACTACTACACAGTGGGGCACTTCAGCTTGTTTTAGAGAAGGGGAAGACTGGAAAAGGATTGGCATGAGTGCAGCACAAGCACACGGAAGGCAAGGTCCTCTGGGCACCCCGTCTCCCACCGGACAGCAGACAACCATTGACTTAAAGGAGAGAGGCACCACTCCGGCACTGTGAGCGCCTGCACCCTAGATGCTATCGCAGCACCTAGGTGATACAGGTGCGTCTGGAGGCAGCTTTAAGGTATACAGCTCAGTACAGCCTGGGGGTGGGTGTCCCATGCTCAGCCCTTCTTAAAGAAATCGGCCCTGAAATACATGCATATGTATGTAAGAGAAAATACTTTCTAATACAGACTAGACATTTTTGCACATGCAGTCAAAAATCTGCTTGCTTAGAGTGAGTGATTACATACCTCTTGTACGCTTTGAAAGTAGAAAGTGTTTTATTAGGTTTTGAATTATTCTTTTTCCTATTTAAAACTTTCACATGTAATTTCTCCAAAGTTTTATTAACAAAAATAATCTTTGGCATAAGAATAAGCCTGCAAAATGTCAAGTCAATGGATCATTTCTTCCTGAAGAATTGTAATAACTAGAAAAAAAGGACTCTGAAAGCAATTGTTTTCTGAATTATGTCTATTGCTCAAATTAAATTCTACCTTTCCCTGAGACTAGTTAGTGGGCAACACACAGATTGAAATAAAAGGGCCCTTACTCTAAATCATTCATATGCAGTTTTACTTTTAGTAAGCCCATAAAATAACTATCTTGAAGTGCTAAGAAGCTTTTCAACTGAAATAGGCAGAAACACAGCAGGAAAACCCTCTATTGATCTGAAATTTAACAGGAACTAATTTAGAAGGCAGAGAAGACAAGGATACTTCAGTGACTCACAACACATTTCCACTCCAGACTCTCATTTGTTAAAGAACATAGCACACTAATAAGATGCTTATTTTTCTACTGCTTGTGTTCTCCTGTTCATTTTGTCTGCATTTTCCGTATAAACACAATTTATGATTAAACATCTCGAATGAATGATCTATGCCATCAAATGCTTTTACATCGCAGACATAGTCAGTGCAAAACTATGAAATGTGTACGCTGATGTACTTATAACATTGTTTTTCCCTTCTTCTACTGCTTCAGTAGTATCTTATAGGAACTTGGAAACAACAATTGCCATACATTTGTAAGGTTCTTTGTACAATTCCCATACATTTGTAAGGTTCTTTATGCATTTGTAAGGTTCTTTGTTTTGATACCTTTTACAGAAAAATGACCTATATAAGTAGACCCACTGCAAATCTAGAAAAGCATGTGGCTGCTCTGTACAGTTACTTTTGACAGTGGAAACATTTGATCCTTTTTATTAACAAGTGGCACTTTTTTTCTTGAAATGATCAGGCATCCACCACCAAGGTGTCTGAGAAAGGTTATGGAAGCAGTGGGTCATAGTCATGATCTGCCGTTCTGTGCTCTGACACAGTTCTTTACCCATAAAATTGAGACCTTTTTGCACCTCAGAATGAAGATATGATAACGAATCTTAAGTGCCAAGATACACTGAAAGAAACAAGCATAAATACACTTATAGTAAGTATAATTTTGGATCATTTGCAGGCATTTTCCCTTTTATTATTTCAAAAAGATAGTGGATGGGATCTTCAAGGAGCCATCAAACCATTTTCTATCAGCTCATTAAAATCCCCTGGTTCCCTTTCCTTACTCTCCCTTTAGGCCTTCCAGACAATATCTGCCTGGGCTTACCGTGACCACAGAGATGGCAACTCTTCTTGTAAATCAGTGTTAAACTCTTCAAACACTTTCTGTGCTTTTTGAAATTCTTCTTCTGCCTAAAACAAAATGAAACAGGGTGACTTCTTCAATCACTACGACATACTAAAACCTGCCAAAATTGTTTTTGTGCATTTTTTTTGTGGGTCTTTTACAATTTTTATTACCAAAGGATGTGACTCAGTCCCACACCATGCAGGCCAATACAGGACTTGCTGTCCCCTCAGTCTCATCAAGAGAGAAAGTTAGGGCTCAAAGGGGACTCATTCCTGAAAGAGGTTAGGTGTGCCCTCCACATGCACCAAAATAACCAATACACATTTATTCTTAAGGATATCATTATTTCAATTTCTGAGAGAAGAAAAAGAAGAGAAACTTTGTGCTCTGTCTCCGCATAGAAACAAATGCCGCTCGAGCTCCCTAAGTCTTCTGCCAGCATCCTTCCAATTGTGCTACCTTGGTAATTCTGCCTTCATCTTTTCTTTTTGAGCTCTGCAGGGCTTCTAGATGATGCCTTGCACTGTCGTAGTCCACTAGCTTTCTGCTTCGTTTTGCAATGCGAGTCTGTACAGGGGTAGAAATGAAAGTCAGCACAAATAGCACTTTTTTAAAAGCTATTTTACCATGTTTTCATTTAAGTTTTTGACATATTTTTATTCTCCCTTATCTGCTCTTCATATCTGAATTACTATATCAGGCAGGAACATGGACATGGTAAAAGAGACAAACTAATCACCTTATTTTAAATAAGGAATCCATTTGCAGATGGTTTGGAAGGGTTTTTGTGGGTGTAGGGCTTACAGGCCTTAGAAGTGAGATATCAATGTTATGCAAGACTTGTCTCATTCTCCAGAATAAGTGGACCCGTTAAACTCATGGTAACACCATCTTTTCCCCTTATATATAATGTGCAAATTTAATAAATAATTAATGTAATTTTTTTCTAGATTTGGAAAATGCTTAAAATATACTTCTCAGTATAGTTGCTCTGACACATAACTAAGATAACTGGAGTTCAACATTCAGTAGAAATTCTAATTTACCTGCTATAATTCTTTTAAAACTAAAGTCTTTTGATATACACTGACTTTACAAAGCTATATATTATATGTAAATTCCACATGCTGAGAGGGTATAAGCACAGTTTGATTTACAAGCAAGTTTGAGACTGAACGTCAGTAATGTTGGGATTTTTTGTTATTTTTTCTTTAGTCCCTGATGTAAATGACAAAGGGGATAACTGCGTGATACCTACTCAATTATAAACCATCACAAAGAATTTCCAGCTTATGTCCATACAGTCACATTCCAATATAAAAGTATCTACCTCTTACCTGTAATGATTCTTTATCCCTACACATTTCATTTAGCAACCCTGTCCCTGGACTGTACACCAGACAGGCACCTGGGAGAGGCTAGAATCTGCATAACAGTCTCTCCTGATGTGTATTACAAAATCTTTTTATAACTAATTAAAAGACAGGAACCATGGCTTAGTTAAGAGAAAGATATTTAGATACCCACAGGTGCATCTAGCCAATAACAAAAGGCCTGTTCTTCATGTTGTAATTTGTCTGGCATTTTAACAGCTGAAGAGCTTAATGTGTCCCTGTTGAAGTCGGTGAGAATTATCTCATACCAAATAAATAGGAGCAAGAAAAAGCATAAAAGTTTTATCTACAAAGGCTAATTTACTTCCAAGTACTACTGCATGAAAAGTATTTTTGTTCACTTGGAAAATCAGCGCAGCCTAATGTCAGGGATTTACTTACAGAACATTATATTTTACATTGCAGAAGAGAATGACTTCCACCTCCCCCCCTTTTTTTTATTTTTCTTTGCTTGTAATCTCATTTTCTATTTATTTTATGACTCAACGGTAATTTTACAAATTGTCCTTGATAGGAAATCATTACTGTACTTTGATATCAGGAAATTGTCCTAGATATGTATCCAAGGTCAACAACGACCCATCCACCAGTTTTTGATGGAAGTCTTCCCAAAGTTCATCACATTTCTGTAAAGGTAGAAAAGAGAAAAATGCGCTAAGTAGTTTAATTCCACTCCAAACCTAGGAGAAATACAAATGTAACTGTAAAGATTAATCTTTCTGAGGTTTTAAAATGTTCTTTATGGCAATAAATCAGAGTGCACTTATAAGGTAAATTGGAAAGGAATACCTTGGCATTGCAAGTTTTAATTCACAATAAAAGAAGATTTAGCTTAATAACTAGTTTGTGTTTTTATTCTTTCAAATAGTAACTGCTATGTGAAAATAAGGATATCACGGATTCGAGGTCTTCCTCAGGGTTTCAGGCCCCTGAAGGTCAACAGCGCAGAATCTGAAGCTAGCCTGGTTCTTATGCCTAAGTACGTTCACTGATGATGAATCTTCCTTACAGAGAAAAGAATTACAACTAGAAATAAAAGAGTAAATAAAATAAAGGAAAAAATAAAGTGGGTTTCCCATCAATTATAAGGATTTGTAAGCTTAGCTTTACTTGGTCATTTTTAAAATAAAAGCTGTGGAAACCCACCCTAAGAAAGGTCTTTTCCTCCCATACTTTTTGTGCCATTAAGGTAAATTTGATGAAATGGCCAATGCACAGACAAGAACTCTACCTCACACTGCTAAAGAACTAGGATGTCAGATATGAAACATGCTAACATCAGCAGGCAAAATAAAAAAAATGATGAAGCTACAGTGCTTTCCCCCCCCTCCCCAGAAGCTACAGTGCTTTTCCCCAGTCCCCTTTGCAGCTCTGGGGTAGTCACCAAGAGACACCTTTTGTAGTTTTCCATCTTTTAAGAACATGTTAATGCAGCTGATGTGACAAGGAACCCGTGGGGAGCAGGGTGAGACTCCTTGCCAGAAGCAAATACTGTTATATACAGACACAGTGCCCAAGGTTCTGGGTTCTCAACTGAACAAGTCATTAGCACGTGTTAAACATCCGGATCCTCCTTTTCTTCGCACATTTCAAAAATCACTGAACTCCCTCCTCTCATGGGAGGGAGGCTAAAGGGGGCGAGCACTGCTTCGCAGGGTTGTTATCCCCACCGGCAAGTCCGGAAAGCTATTCCCTAGTGTTTGTTTTATCATGAGCTACTATAGGGCATATTATAAATGCTGTGTGATGCCAGCGTTCAGTTCATTCATTTCCTACCCTAACAGAGTCCCTAATGAATTACTACAATCTATTAATCATGCTTAAAAGAAATACCTAATTTATTAACACAATATTTAATCACAGAGGTCTACAGAGTAGCACAGCATTAGATCATAGCAAGCAACTGCCAGTCTTGTGCATTCACCTTTGTATCTTGCTGATACATATTTTGGACAAATTAAAATCATGGAGGTTTTCTGAAAGCTAATGGGCTTAAAAAAACATTGCTGAAGAGTCCTTCAAGCCACCATCCTTCCTACCATACAGAATAAGGTCATTTAGGTGGATCCCTTTTGGAATGATGATTTATATCCTGGACTGCACAAATATATCATTCTTTTTTACTCTGTGTTGAGGGATGCAGAAATCTACATTTGTGAAAAAAATCAGGAGCAGAGATTTTGTAATATTGCCCATATGAGTCTCTTATTAAGAAGACATATCTAACATTTATCCCTATATGTAATAGAGATTAAGAGCCAAATTTTGGTCCTTTCACTCACAATTACAAATTTCCAAGTGTAAAATCTAATAGTCTACAGATACAAGATGAGGTGCTACAGCAAGATGCAGTAGGAGATCTTCCAGCTGTTTAACCTAAAACAATATAAATGGTATGGTATCTTAACTTATACAGTTTGGAAGTTGGGTGCTTTTAAAATGAAAAACACGTCATGCCTTCAAGCAGCAGGGAAGGGTAGAGGAAGGCAGCCATAGAGAAGAAAAGCAATCATTACGCAGATTTGGGAAGACTGCTCTGTCTTCCAGTTTCTTGTTAATTATATTATCCAGGAGGCCTTGCAAACTGAATGCCAGGTAGTTAAAAGCTGCACTGATAACAGTTTGCGCTTTCTTGTCACCAACAGCACGTTTGCTGACAGACTTCCCCCAGACTTAAGACTGTTTAAGCAGGCAATTCAGAGTACCTCAAGTCACATTCCTGCAGTGTCCTCTAGAAAAGCCTATTCTTCTCTAATCACTAGAGGAAGCTAAAAAGGCTAAAATGAATAGTGCCCTGCAGCCTTTCTTGTCCTTAAATTCCAGATTCTTGTCAGAGAGAGACGAGTGTCCCATCAGATACCCTGTTTAGTGCCACTGGCTCAACAGTTGTTACATAGCACACAAGGATAAGCAGATTTGACAATTTTTAACATTCAATTCAATTGAGAATCCAGACTGTATAACTGCATGTAAGATACCTTGTACAAACTTGTCAATCAGTTGCTATCAGGAACAATTCTGCTCACACTGATGTTGACCTCAGTGGGAGCTTACGTCAGCTAGTTCATAAACTAGACATTGCAAATGCAGCATCTGGTCAGCAGGAGGTGCATTTCACAAGACCAATAATTTCTATGCTCAGAAAACAGGATTTGACATGCAACGAAGAATTAAGGGAAAATTCGGATGTACACTTCTCCTCAACAGCTCAAGTTAATCCCTTTGCAGCCAAAATACTTTTTTCCTCTTTCCACACATCTTACCTCTCCAATCATTTTCACATCTTCTCGTCCGTACCAATCTGGCTCGTACACTTCATGAAGAGATTCTGTAAGCTTCTTTGAGGCATCTTGCATGCCTGTAATTAGACAGAAGGAGGAACATATAACTGCAAACTACAAGAAACAGTTGCTAAATATCTTTATTTTGACCCACATGTACCTGCTACACTATTCCCTCTGGCATGTTTAGAATATTGTTTTCAAGAGCTGAAACAAAAACTTTATTTTCACCCAGCTCTCCCAGGTTAACAAGAAATGTCCCTCACAGAAGGATTAATCCATATTTATATGCAGGAAGAAAGTTTCTATCAGATTAGGGATCCCATTTTCTATTCTGAACTAAACATATCTGAACATGAATAACAACTCGGAGGGTAGTCCTGCACACTAAAGACATTTAATACCTAACTGAAAGACTATCACTGAGAAGGCAATCAAATAGAAACCTGCCTTTGGTTATTCTCAGCTCTTGCACCCTACAGAACAGTTTCCTACCTTGTCTGTAACGAGTACCATGCCTACCTGTGTGGAAGAGGAGGCATCTCCAGGGTGGTACCATTAAAAAGGCAGATATTTATGGGAATTGCTGGCTATAAAAATGGACTTAGGAGAAAAGCCAGAAGGGGTCTGCGCTAACCAAATGAGCTCCCCAGAATGGGAGAGGTCGCAAACAGGCAGAAGATATCTCAGGATTTCTCTGTTTCCTTGTTTTCAAAGATATTTAAGTCTCAGGAGCTTTCACAAGTCAAGTGAGTGGTTAAGAAAAAGAAGCTTGTTATTCTGGTGCCCACTATAATGATGGTGACCTAAAGGTATGCAAATAATGAAGCAAAGGACTGGCAAGAGCTGAGGCAGTGTCCACAAGTCTAGGGAAAAGAGATGCCTGAGCCTGGGGAGAGTGCCCTAAAGAACCTAGTTTTATAAAGAATTATTATCTTGTATGCTCACCCAGTAGCTTTAGAATACGTGGAGCCCAGCGCTTATTTACACTCGCAGCAGGGTGGTGTCTACAGAGAAGTGCGCTGAGCCAAACTGCATCAGTCACCTTTGGAGCTTTGGCTACCACAGGTGAAACAAGAACAGGGACTATTGGTGGCTACCACTCTGTAATACACAGAGGAACTGGCTTAAATTTAAATTAGCTTCAATAACATTACAAGAAAGAGCCTAAATCTATCTTCAGTGACATCAGTTTGACCCCAGAGAATAAATTACTGCCCTCAGTGAAGGCACTGGAGTTTGCCTTTCCATTTTGATGGAGCACAAATACATTAGATGTTGAATATGGTTCTGAATCCAGTGAAAAAAACCTGATCTCGCCTAACATGCTAAGAGTCAGTTCAGAACCAGTAATTTTAAAATGACAGCTTTATTTCAACTTCTTTGCAAAATCTGAACAACACTGACTGCTAATTTTTTTACCTAGCACTTTTTAAAAAAAAAAAAAAATTTTTTCTCCAGCCAACGTCTGTTTGCTGCAGCACATCTGTGCTGTCTTGAAAATATCTCTAGCGTGATCTTCAGATTTAACTGCTCAGTAGCTGAATTTAGGAATAACATCAATATTTCTGTTTTCTGCACAAAGAAATGTTTAGGAGTGGAAGAGGAGAATTCACTTGAAATTTGAATGTCTATAAGAGCAGACCTGACCTAATCAGTAGCTATTCCACCATGCACTCCAAAACACACACTTGAGATACGACAGGAAAATAATGCAATAATGCACGCTTCCTAATACCAAAATGGTCTATGGAATGGGTAGGACAGGAAAGAAGATACTGAAAAAGCTGAAAGTAGATGGCTGTTCTCAGACCTTGGGTTCAAGGGAGAGAATGGTGTGGGAAAGGGGGAGAACAAGTACAAAGGAAACCCTGGTGTTCAGAGGGTACAAGCTTTCACGCTTAAATCAAAAGGTGCAGAGCCAAAAGAGAATATTTGATCTCTTCAGAGGGGGTGCTTTTTAACGATAGAGCTCAGCTCAGAGAATTGGTATACAAGAACTTCAGACACATTTCTTCCTTTTCTCCTTCGTGGTTAATGCTTAGGATGATGTATCAGCAGCTAAGAAAGGGTTCCTGAATAAAGGGGCTTGCTTTTTTTTGCCTAGAATATGCCAGATTTCAGCAAGATGTCAGCAAAACACAGATGATCTTCACTTATTTTTCCAGGCAGGACTCATTTAAAATGTTTAATACCACTGCAAATTAATCAACTCAGGAGGTAAGGAAAAACCAGCACAGTATCACCGTGCTTAAGAAGGCTGCTTCTGTCCACTCAGGGCAAATGCACAGACCAGGAAGGTTTGCGCATCCCTGCTCATGCTTGATCCTTTCTGATACCTGAACTTCTGCCCTTAAGCACGCTGCGTGCTAAACCTCTCACGTACATTCTTGTGGCAGGCATGCTAGCACAGCTGCTCGCTAATCCCTCCTGCAGCTTGCATTCAGCTCAGTCACAGACCAGGCTTGGGTAGAGCACCTTTTCCTACGCAGACTTTCTTTTTTAAATACTACAGGACTCGGGCATATCTCTGCTTAAGAGAGTAAGTAACAGACACAATATCCCACGCTTGAGTCATATCAAAGTTGCACCAACTTTTACACTCGTTTCACTTCTGAGAATCTGGTAATCCTTCGTTCTGCCACATTCCTGTAAAAAACATCAATCAAACCCAGCTGCAGCGTGAGGCAAGTGGGCATTACAGTACTTGGCTTTCTCTGTCAGGGTCTTTCAGTCTGAAATTTCCACAGACCAAGATCATCCATCCTACTCCCCTAATCCCACACCTATACTAGCTTTACTGCAATACCCCAAATGAGTGCATCAGTAAATATCAATCTGGTGGCTTCCCATTCTTTTTCATGCCTGTGGGCATAAACATATAATGTCCAATGATTTTTTATTTGGCTGGTTTTCACACAGAATTACTTCTTATGCACTGATACCTTTTATGCATTATTCAGCACTAAAGTTAAGAGGATTAGTGTCAGCCATAGACAGCAGGCTGTCTCTGCTGTTTTTAACTGCTATCACTGAGAAAGATGAATTGTTTAAAGCAAGTCATTAAACTACTAAGAAATGTGAAAAGAATTTTTACTGCTGATGAACAGTTAGAAATTTATATTTAATATGAATTGTTTCATTTAGTACTGCTTCTTCTTGGTAATTGGGTCATTTATTTAATAACTACAAATGCCAAAATAATTGAATCGCTTAGGAAAAATTATGCTAAATAATCCAGTTACTGAAGTCTGAGGCTCTTGCATGAAATCATCCCTCTTTCTATGGGGAAAAGCCCCTATCCCTGGAGCCCCAAAGGAATCCTAGAGGCCCCCACGTGGTAGGGATCCTGGGGGTGGTGGTGCAGAGACGTTCTCATTACAGTGCCATAGAGACGGCAGAGGGTAGGTGACTCTTTGCCATTGCAATTCCAATGTACTCAAGCTCCCGTGGAGACTGAGACTGCCCTGGGACTCCACGTCGGCTGTAGGACCCATATACTGTGGGGTTTCCTCAGTCACTGGCAAGGAAATCTAGACTGAATCATGGAGAAAATTCCATTTTCCTGATGGAGCGAGGCACCTTGGTCTGGCTCTTGATATTCAATTATTTGAGTGGGGAAGAGAGCTTCACGTGAGGTTCTCCAGAGAAATTATCTATCCTGCCATAAGTGTTGTATCTGATATTGCTAGTTATCCATTAGAGTTTCCACTGGAACAATTCAATCATTTCATAATTCATTACTAAATTTTACAGAAAGATGATGAATAGTTTTATTGCTTCTAAGAAATTACATGATTGATTTTAAGATTTGTGTGTCTGGAGGATATGTGCAGTTCTGTCAGTCACAGACTGACAACTAGGCAGCAAAACTGCTTACAGACCTCCAAAAACTCCCCTTCCCTTCCTGTAGACCAGTTGCTATTTCTCACTATGTTAAGCCACCTGAAAAGTATGGTGCTTCTTTTTCATGATGCAGGATTCCTTTTCACCTCTGCCACCTTGCTACCTGCGTGCAGATCCAGGTCTGTATCTCCCCATCTGCACTGCTACTTGCAAAGAGCTCAGGGTAGAGAATGCAAGGCTGATTTAGGGTTTCTTTAACAATTGGCCCATAAAACCATTCAAGCCATCTACAGCTCTCAAAAGCTTAAGAAAATAAATCATGAAGTAGAGAACCCAGATACACGTTGCCAAGGAGACTGGAAGAGACAGAAGACTGAGGCATGAGACAATTATAGCTATGGGGAATAGTACGCAGTCTCATCAGTACAAACACCGCTGATACATAGCAGACGTTAAACTATCATGCAGGTGAAATAAAACAGCACATAAAAGCCATTCACAAGTTCAACAGCTTTATGACATGGTTTCTGTGAGTCCTTGAGTAACCAGCAGTAAAGATCCAGCTAAGACTAAGAAGCACCTCTGAGCAAGAGAAGGAGTCTGAATACAACAAAAATTCTTTTCTTTTAAGAATGTGTGATACTAAACCTCAAACTGTCAACTATATTAAAATGAAGGGATAGAGGGTCATAAGAAGGCTCAATTGACCATTCTTTCTTAAATTGTGCCCAGATCTCGTACTTCCAACATCCAATATCCAGTCACTCAAAAGTCACGCAGCAAAACGAAACTTATTACTAGAGTTCACAACATACCAGCTTCATAAAATGCTTTTAGTTAAAGTTAGCTGTCTTGCTAATTCCTGAAACCCTTTAAAATAAACTGCTTTTCTCACACCTGTAAGAGTACAAGGATGTCAAGTGCATTATTTTCCAATTATATGACTGACCTTTTTCCCAGCAAAATGAGCCCCTGATGACAGCATGCCTCCAAGGCTCAGATGTCCTAGGTGCAGAAATCCCACTCCGGTGCCTAAATTCGGGGGTTCCCATGCTTTTGTCCATAGCCACCCCAAAATGTTTTAACCATGGCACTCTTTCACAGAATACCAACAAAGAGGCTGTAGCAGTTGCTGCATTTGATTCTGCCATTCAGAATCTGGAAGGGCCTTTGCCACTGCTGAGCTAGTCAGCTTTGGGGAAGCCCCAGCCAGAGCTGTGTTTGTGGACTACTGTCTTGGGCTGTCCTCCCACTCCACAGCATGAAGGTGTGCCAACGCGTGTGCCAAGGATGCCCACTGGTGGCTTGTTGGCTTTGGAGAATAACATTTTTAAGGTTTTTGCAAGCTGCTTATGATTGGGTCATTTTTAAGACATGAAGATACTGAGATGTTAGCAAACACTTTTCATTCTCAGTAAGAAAGTCAGTCCAAATGATTTTCAAATATGGACTTACAGGCTGCAAGAAGAGAAAGATGCTGAACAGAAAAGCATGGCTAAAAAGGCAAAAGTTGCACAATGAAAAATTTCACACCAAGTTAAAAACAAAACGTGGTGCAAAGAGTAGCCCACTAGATAGTAAACCAGGAAAAAGGACCACGAATGCACAAAGTACTAGGAAAAGAAGACCGAGAAAGAAAATCAAACATGGAGAGGAGGATGGTTGTCACCAACATGGAAATCAAAGCAGTATGTAAACAGTCAGCCTATGTGACAGAAAAGCCATCTGGCCAACAAACAGCCTCATCATGCTGCTTCTGAGTAGCTATCTGATAATGGGTGTAGGGAAGGGATGACTGAAAAATAAGAATGTAAAATCAGCATCCTACGGGTCCCAAAAATATGACAGATGCTGAAATTTCCTCTAAGAACAAAAGACATTGTTCAAATCCCTAGAAGTCAAAACACCTCTTGTCTGGTACAGGACTTTCCTTGCCCAGCCCATCCAGCAAATAATAGATGGTCAAAGACATTAAGGTACTGCTTTGCTCCCCATTTTACAATTCCCATCAAAAAGTGTTCCTTCCCTGCCTGGCAACAGCTGCTGAAGCTTTATTATGACACAGTGATTTTCAGGGATGATAATACTGGTGTGTAACATTTTCCCTACTGGACTGGAGCCAGGTTAAAAATATATGCACACATATATGTACACACATATATATATATTTATCACATATATTTATTTATTTATTTATCTCAAGAAGCCATTACTGTCTCTCTGTCAGTCAACAACTCTTATTCCCTTCCCTTTAGCACCTGGCCTCCAACTCCTCCAAAGAGAGGCGGCATGAGAAAGAGAACACTCTGTGTATGGTGCTAAGTTGAGTGTGCTGGATTTACAAATGTCCCGTAGAATTTAAATAGCTGTTTACTTAATCTCTAATATTTAAGCACTGACCAGTGAGCTTCTGCTACTTGGATTTTCAATGTAGAATGGAAAGAGATCACATTTGGTTTTCAAACTTAAAAAAAATGGATTAAGCAGGCAGAAATACATGAGAAATTACATCATCGCAGGGAGCGTGGTTTTGGAGGGAGAAGATCATCACTCAATTAGTAATACCTGCAAATGTTACAGTTGTGGAGGTCAAGCAATCCCTTGCCTTGCATGGGGTACTTTAGCATTTGCAAAGATGAGTAACAAAATGTGTAGATTTTGTGGGTGCTCAAAACGCATGCAATGTGAGAATCTGGGCAGCAGTTCTGCACACAAAGGACAGCCAAGGATGAGCTGCGCATGCAGGACTGTACACACGAGTTGACATCGAAGGTGCAGAATCCCTAGCAACAGGCTAAAGAGCCTATGCCAGGTCCAAAGCAGAAATGCAGACTACTAATGACAAAAGCAATTTTACTTGTATTTTTCTTTGTATACTTTAAACAAGCCTACTCGTCTCAACTTTTAAAAGAAGTTTGCTTTATGAGAACATGACATAAAACTTAAAAATCACCTTTGATGGCTGCTAAATATCCTCTCAGTTCTCTCTGGAGCCTGGAACCCTCTGCCTGGAAAAGAAAAAAAAAAACAACAAAAAAAAGCAAGGAAGTGAAAACACATTTCAGTTATGTTATTGAAAACACATTTTGGTTATATTTTATGTCTTAAAACATGCATACAGTATGTCAAACAACAACAAAAAGCAATTTCAGGAGCTATCTGATGAGTAGTGTCACCTGTTGCAAGCATGCACAGGTTCATACAGAAAATATGGCCTGGCCAAGATGGTACACATAGTATATTCTAGGCTAAAATTTCTGGGTTTATTTTATCAGTCATCTGCACAGGGAAGCATTCCAGCCAAAGAAAGACAGGTATATTTTACAGCCAAGGTCCTAACCTGAAACACAAAGAAGTATAATCAACTCCAGTTGAAACCACTCAAATGAGGCCAGTCTAGACTTGCAGAAAATCCATGCCCTTACATAAATGGCTTACTACTTTTGCCAACATTTTCCCAAGTATTTTAACATTTTCATATTTTGCAAGAAAATAACTACTAAAAAACAATAGCATTAGTTATTTTGTTTAGGTTGGCTAGTGCATCTTGCAGTCTGTTGTGAAATCTCAACTGTTTCTTTGGCAAATACATCAAAATGATCTTTCTTTATCTTATACTAACAGCCCTTGAAAAACTCAGAATAGACAAAACAAAATGGGTTGCTTTACTTTATCTCTGACTGTATCACAAGTTGGACTTCACAGCTCCTAGGATTTGCAATAAATCTGTGCTACACTATAGCATATACTTTATTGCTAAAAAGCTGTTGTCCAGGACATCTTCAATAGCCTGAAGATTTTGGAAACACTCCACATTTATCAGTTCCCAATATCCTTCAAATTATTTATTTAAGCAGTTGGAAACTATAGGAATATCAGCTTGCAGTCACATTTTCTCACATACAGCTACACCATATGGAAAAATCAGCTGCAAAATATGACTGACTGCTTTGGAGTTTCTCATATTTTTCGTGTGAAAGTTAGACCCCAAAAGGCTGCATGTGTGAATACTTTAGGAGGCAGAGTCTCAACTGGTATAAGCTGTTGTAACTCCACTTAAGTCATAGGACTTCTGATGTCAGTAAAGGATTTGCCATCAGCAGCAGTGATGCTCAGAGCGTTCAGACACAGAGGATCATAAGAAATTCAGGTTGAAAGGGACCATCTGGAGCTTAGAATCCATCTACCTACATTAAATCCAAACGGTGGTTCCCAAAAAATACTCACTTACCTCCCCAGTACACACACTTGCAGATTACATCCACCAAACTCACTTGCCTCTCCCAGCTCCCTGCAGGGAACTGGAGGCTTTTAGAATTGGATCAAAAGCCCCCAAATTGGAATGCACTATAAGAAGAGAACAACTGTTTTAAGGTCCTGGAAATATTAAAGAATTTAGAAAGTAAAAATGCCTGAGTGGGCAGACTGAATTCACTTTATGGATTCAACAGCCAGAAGGTTGCTTTTGCACTAATTTGATCTGAAGCAAAAATCCTTTTTGAACCGAAATCCATTAATCAACTAAATTCTGAGCACAGGAACAGACCCACCAGGGTGATATCTAAGAAGCTGCTGAGTAACAGCAAGAGCACAGCAGCACTCAGACCACCAATCTGTCTCTGGTTTGGGACCATATTTGATGCTCCAAGGAAAGGCAAAACCTTCCCTTGGTTCAGGATCAAAGTTACATATCAAAGCAGGAGCCAAACAGGCACCGGTTGAGTAATCAGTGGATTAAACCTCAGGCTTAATTACTTACAACACAATAGAAAGTTCTGAAAGTAGCGGTAGCTTGATGTTGTGTCCCTTAAGAAAATATATATATATATGTACATCTTCATACTGTTTAGTAAAAAGTACCACCCTAACGCATCATAACAACACATTTTATTGTCCTATATAACACAGTAGCCTCTTAACACACTTCAGAAGCTGACTTTTTTCTACTTCTTTCCATGCTAGAATGGGAGGTAGAGAGATGACAGAAGTTGTCGGCTTTCCACGGAGCAAGGCATTAAGTGAACAACACCCTACCACAGATGAAAGGAGATTGAACCCGGGGGCAGAATTTCTTGCTCTAAGATCTGAAGAGGAGTATGGGTAAACATGCAGCAGAAAGAGGAGCGAAGTTCCACTTTCATGCATGCTAGTCTCCTTCTGGGTGGATCCCTTGCACTCTGAGGAGCCACATGAAGGTATAGAAATTATCTTTCCAATTCATATCTTCTTCGGCCTGAGCACTAGTATTGCCTCTTAGCTTGTGGTGAAAATGGGAAGATACTCACAGCGACTCAATTCTTCATCATGGTCCAGCTGAACAGGTGCCCATGCAATAACAATTTTTAGTTATTGAAGAATGTCTGATGTTTCAGAAGCAGCAAACCGCAGCTGGAAGGCTCAGAACCCTGTTAGCTGTCCTCAGGTCCAGTAAAATGCCTATACTTAATCATACACATGCCATTTTGTCACTAACTAGCACATCATGAATGGCATGTCAGGGACACGCATTGCTCAAACACCATGTTTATAACTCTACTGCTGTGTAGTTTTACAACTGGTACCCTAAACCACTATGAGATCTATTGTGGCTGGTTAGCATCGTGAGTCATCAGCAACCACTGCTCAGGAAAACGTAGAAGAAAAAGTCAAAGCAATAAAGCATGATGTAAATATTTTGCCATGTGTGCTGTTATGAATTCTGACAATTTATTCAAAAGAATAATGTTAGCACAACTCTGCCTCCGTCTAGGTTATTAAGTCTAGGTCACAAGCCACTGAAATATCTAAGCAGCATAGAGCCATATGAATTTTCCCTCATTAGCAAATGTTGTATGACACGTGACATTAAAGCACCCATGGGCAAGGGCCACCTCCCATTGAATTTGAGAGCAAATCTCTCAGTTTCAATGGCAACAGAATTAGACCTTTCTATAAAATACTAGAAATAAAGATTTGCATCAGAAGTCCTCAGCCCTGTGAATTATGCAAAATGTGCCTCTGGTCTATACATTTTGCTACAGTAAACTCGCTATTAGTGAAGGTAGATACACTTTTTTCACCTAACAGACTAATATTCATGGGATGAAAATACTGCATTCCTGGCTCCACACAGTTTACAAACCATGGCAAACCATACTGGTTTTAAAAAGCACTGTTTTTAAGATTGCCACATATTTACTATTCCCTCTTCTCGATGTTTCCCGATACACTTTTTCTCCTTTCTGGTCTAGCAGATGAAAGTATCTGGTGGCTCTGAAACCATTGCTCCAAGTATTTTCATTAAGGCCATCAATTTTGTTAATTGAGATGCAGCTTCTTGAAGGAGAATGAAAAGTAGGTGTCATTTTGCAGATGATGTGCTCCTCTGAAATGAGATTTCCCAAGACAGCACTGATGCTTCCTTTATCATTTTGTAATTTCCTTTATTTGTTCCACGTGAGGCAGCAAAATGAGTCAGAGTTTCATAATACGCAAGAAAACTCCAGAGAGAAATCTCAATAGCATACTTAATAGCAAACTTCTCACAATCAGGTTGTTTGATAACAGCAGACACATTCTCAGCAGACTCCAGCACCAGAAATCACTACTCTTAGCTCACCTGGTCAAACTCAACATACAACTTTCCAGAAATCTGTCAGGCAATCCTGTTAAACTGCACATAAGAGCAAGGGAGGCATGCAAACAACCCAAAACAACATCCCTCACTAGGAAAATTGACAAAGCTCTCCACATGATGTCCCGAACAACAACTAGTTACTCTGAACACTGTAGCACACAGGCAGTGCCAGCTCCCCTTTTCTACTCTCTGGTCTTATTACATGGTCAGTGTTATGTAGCCAGTAAAGACATGGGCATCCAGTGAGATAAGGAGGCTCAGAGTTTCAGGACCTTGTCATCTACAGCTACAGGTCTTGCACACCTTTACAGCAGCATTAAGCTTTACCAGTAATACTCATTCTTGTGTATAGTTAGTTTTGGTTTTCTTTTTAAAGAATAGTATTTAAGCATGTCTTAGCACCAGAATTAAGACAAAGAGAGTCACAGCACAACTGGCTGGAAGACTGACAAGACCTACAAAAACTTGACTAAAACTATAAAAAACATGGTTTGTGTCTTAGCAGCTTTTGCTTCCTGATGCATTAGAAAAATTGTTGCTTCCACTCAGAAATTAAAGGCCACCTTGCCTCTAGGAAAGCTGGAATTGGATGACCTATTTGCCAGGCATCATTTATTCACGGCTTTCCAGGAAGAACAGAAGAGTTTGATTTTTCTATCATGTCACATACAGGATGTAAACACAATATATCTTTACAGGAAAGGTCAGCACAGCATGTGCTTGATACCAAAAACAAATAAATTGCTCCAGTTTAGCGAGAGTCAAGAACACTGTCAATGCTGAACCCTGAGCATAGGTTAATTAATAACCTGCCCCATAGAAATGCAAACCAGATAATTACTAATGCAGCTCTAAGTCTAATACTGGAACTTTGTCATTCCATCACTAAGACATCAGGGAAATAGAGCAAAAGAAAGCATTTTCTGTATCACCTCGAAGACATCCTTTATTGTAATGTGCAGTTATTAGCCTCAATGTAAAGGAGCACTGTCTTTCTGCAAACACTTTAGGTAGTATTTACTGGTAGGTCTTTTAGGGATCTCAGAAGTATGAATGCAAAGGACTATTGCATTAAGTGAAGCTTAACAAAATAAGAGGCTATTGGGACAAATCCATAATTTAGTATGAAATATATCTGTGCACCAGAGTACCCTATTTTACCATTTCTCAGTCTCCTTATAGTTCCTAGAACTGTCTCCCAAGTTTTTGAATCTTTTTCTTAAAAAATATATTTCTTCTTTTCTCTTTCTACAAGCCGTAAGAGACTTGGAGTGTGAATTATTTGTCTAGTGCATCACTTGAAAAAAGTTGGGTTTGCAACCTTCTCTGGAAACAGAGAGGTTTTTGGCATCCCAGTACCTACCAGGACAGCACCAAATTTGTGGTCCAGCCACTAAGAAGGTTCACGAGTAAGAATGTCATCGTTCTGGTTATTAAGTAACGTGATGAGTTCAAGTAAACTGCATCAAATCAAACAGGCTCCTCAGACAATTTGGACTAATCCAAAAAGTATGAACTCTAAAGGTATGACCAGTGAGCTCTGCCCCACATTAGTAGTGACTCCCAGTAGTCAGGTGAGAAAGGTCTATGCCTGCAGTGATGCTTAATGAACTAACCCTTTTACTGAACCGACAGCCTCTGTTTCAGATGAGGACTGAACATACAAAATACTTGGCACCCTCCTTAAATGAAATCCCAACCTTCTTGCATCACAACTAAACCTCTCCCTCCCCAAGCTAGGGGATCCTACCTTCACTACCTATTACATCTTCCTAGAAGCATACTCATGTCCTCAAAGTAGGGCCCAGACTAATGGTTTTAATGAAAATTCGGGGTGTTCAAAGACAGCAAGCGCAGAGTCTACAAGTCTATGGCTAAAAGTAATCTATACATATTAAATGTCAATCTAGACTTTCTGAACATGTACTTGGTCTCTGTTTATGCCTATAGCTGCATATCTGTAACTATATTCTTAAATAACTTATATAAGCTATGTATTAACAGGTCTGGTAGAAAACTGTCCAGAACTGTTTGTTGTGAACTGGATCATGCTCAGTCCATGTGTTAAATCCCAGAGCTGGGCTATGTCAACTATGCCCAGGGCCAGTTATCCCAAAGGGCTCCTGAAGAAACATATACCAGTCTGCTTTAAAAATAGTCAGAAATAACTTGATCATTCAATTGCACTGCCCAGGAGAAAACAATTAGCACAGCTACTAAAGCTGCATAATAGTTTATATCCAAGGGGCAATCAAAACCACCGCAGTGTGACAACAGTTTAGACTTTATATTTGGAGCTATCAATAGGCAGAACCAATAAAGCAAAACATTGGATCAGTGCTCTCTCCTTTGAAGTAAGGAATTAGTTGGAATGGATCCGGGCTGTTCCTGCAGAGATAATTTTGTAGCATAAAACAGAGGACCTCACTTTCCTGGGTATCCTGCCTGATTGGAAATCAGTGAGGTTGAGATGAGATGTAACAGCACACTAATCCTGGGAAAAATGGCCCCTCAGACATAAGATAATTATTAAACATACATTTCAGGATGAAATGGTAATCAGCAGAGAACCCCCTCCCATAGCCCCCAAAATACTTTGCACATTGTAGTGCTTGTATTTGGCTTAGTGGTCATCCAGTATCTGAAGTATGCTTTGGGACTGCCCCTGAAAAGACGCCTGTCAGATGTAGTCCCTCTGAATGCATTTTGCAACTACTTCTTGGCGCACAGAAAAGAAGCTCCCTCCCGCTAGTCTAGATTGTGTTTTCCTGCGTCTGGCTTACTTCAGAGTATCTATCAGGGACAGCATTTGGCATCAACTTTGTTTAGCAAAGGAGTCTCACAAGTATCAAGAATCCCCTGCAGTTCAGTATGGGATTCCACAGACAACCAAGGAAATCTGGGTATCAGCTAAGGGAAAACAGTGTCTCCCAGTCAGAGTGATTTTAATGCTCGCACTTTCTGTTTATTACCTGGATTCTTTTCTCCATCTCAAGCCCATGCACAAGATCAGTAAAATAAAGGGTCTAAGGGGAGGACATAAGGTAGGTTTAAAGATGGTCAAATAGGTATGTGGGATGCCTAATAATTCCCAGAGGAAAGAAAGTGTTGCAGAACACATTGAATTTCACAGGATTACAACACATATTGAAGCTCCGCTCCTTCACCATGTCCTTCATTCAACTCCAGATTAAGACTGTCTACATGAGTTGCGTGCCTCTCCTCCTCTTAGAGCCAATGTAGATCTCTTCAGTGCAACCTGTGGAGTCAGGAGAGTAATTAAGAAAACTTCAAAGCCAAAACCATTCACTTAGCATAGCTGTCTAGTGCCTTTTGTGATACCCTGCAAGACATCCACAAATGGCAAACACAACCTGTCCTAAGGGACCTGCCAGCTTTGTTGAATGGCATTTGGAAGCCAGGGAGAACGCACTAGGTCCTCGCAAGTGGCAACAGATGCCAACATTTAGACAACCGACACAACCCTCACAGCAGCTGCTCAGCTTAGTTGGTGGGGCTGTGCCAGGAGCCACGAGTGACCCCAGCACAAGCCATGCCCTCACTGATGGGTGCCACCCTGCAGGATCTGGGGCAGGTGGGCAGAGCCAGGGGCTGGTAAGAGGCTTCACTGACATCCCCTGACCTGGCGAGGGTCTGAACCAGGTCCAGGGTCTGTCTGGGAGATCCAGATGGGAGCACAGCAGGAGATGGAGCTGAAGCATGGGTCCCCTAGGCATGCAGACCTGCACACCTATGACATGGCTTAGGGAGCGACTGCATGCCCAGGGCTGAGCTAAAATGGGACTCTTAGGCCCATGTGCAGGGTTAGGGGTCCCAGATGGGGCTGATCAGACCCATTAAGGCCCACAGAAGCCCTCAGACATCTGGCATCAACACCCTAGATGGGTTTCTGTCTTGGCACTCCCAACCATGCTGCCCAGTTCAGCATAAGCATCTGGAAAGACCCAGCTCAAACACAGACACCCACATTCAGGTGTCGCAATCTGGAAGTGGATGACCCTCCAGGGGAAGGGTTCAGCTTCCAAAACATGTGTCTGTTGCCACTGGAGATGCTGAATGGTGCTCAAGAGGACCAGGGAGCCAGCAGGTATGACACAGCACTGCAGGCAGAGCCACGTGCCTCCGTCTGGAGATACCACTGGGGGCTAGGTGAGACATTGCGAGGCTCATCTGGTGCCTATGTGTAGGTGGTGAATCTCATCTTTGGTGTCTTAGGTCATTAATGAATTGTAAGAAATCAGTGGCATGTCTGATGCAAAAAGAGCACTTCAATGAATGTTAATTGTCCCACAGGACAACTTTAAGTCAGTGTCACGCCACAGCTCTAAGGCAGCTAAGCATGTTTGCGTGAAATGAAGACCTAGCCAGGATAAAACTTTTAAGGACCCCTAACAATTACACCTGATAAGCAGCTCTTACTGCGAGGTACACATTAAGTAAAGCAGTCCACAGAAGCGGGTTCTGCTCACTCAACAACAGCAAAAAAAAGGCTCTTCATTTTCACCTAACGCTATAAACTAGGAACAGCAGCACTTGACACTATTTTGACAACATCATGGGCAGCTGCTTTTGTAGTAGCAACTGGTATATCTGTGTGTACATATAAAATACATAATGGTTTTAAACATTAAAATATATTTGAATTGTAGTCTGTAAAATAAAATAAGTCTCATAACTACATATGGAAAAATAACGAGATGTAAATATGCGTAGACATGAAATAGGATATTGACCTCTTACAAAAATGAAGCAAGCACTGTGAGTCATTAAAATATACTTGGGGATAAGGGAATTGTTATTTACTTCCTGTCAAAAAAAGAAAGTGTAAGATACAGTTGCTTGAACAACAGAATAGAGATGAAATTTCAGGTAAAACCCCAATGGACTTGATGATATTTTCACAGTGGAGAGAAATATGCAGGAATTGTCTCTTCCCCCCCTCCCCTGAACTTCAGGGTCGATTAAGAGCTGAGCACATCCACAATTAGCTGTGCAGAGAGAAACATCTAAGCCTCAAGAAATTTCTCGCAATACACTGAATAACTGTGTCATATATGGGTTTATATATGTTTTGTTTGTTCCACAAATTTTGATTTATAGTGGCAATTTCCAGTTTACAGCTTAAGTGGAAGGTGAATAACAGCTGTATTCACTGTTAAAAATCAAAATGTTTTTCCTGTTGGTTTCAGCTGCAGCAGCTTACTGCTTCTGATAGGGAAAGTCCTGAGGCTCTGCAAAGCCACTGTGCTCTGTTCTCTCCAGACATGGGATGACTCAGTTTCTCCATGGTGATTCATCTGGGTAATTCAACTCTGGGTTGTCAAGTCCAGAAGGGGCTCTTACCCAGCTGTATTCAGAAAGAGATAGGAATGGATCACTGGGGAGCCTAAATGAGCTTTACCTACAAATAGGTCTGCTGGACATATCCTTACACAGAGCCTTCTGCTGAGTTTGGTACATACTCACCATCCAATCTGCTATTCAGGCAAGGAATAGCATGTTAAGATTTCAGTTTTTCAGTTATCTGTTTGCTGGGTAATGAACACTATGGTCTTTCCTTTCCCTGAGCTGAACTGGGAGTCCTCATTTATTATCTTTGGCGAGTATTAATAAAAAGATCATTTTATCCATAAGACCAGTTGACCTCCCAAGTGTTGCAGGCTCCATAAGGTAGGGAAACAAGAAAAATAGACCATTGTCACAGCTTTCAGCTTACCAGGATTCCCAGAGCCCACATGGCACCAGCTGCTACAAACAACTTACAAAGAGACACAAAACCGAAGTGACAGCCTTCCTCACAACCAAATGTAGGTAGATGAGATGGCCAGGAAGCAGCCAAATCACTGCTAAATGAGACTGCAAGAAACAAAGTAAAGTTTGGACCTTCTCTCAAACTGCCTCTGCCATAGAAAGGCCCGGTTGGGTCAGCAACCACCATGGAGACAAATAATCCTGGAGGGAACTGCAAAGGATGGGACAGCCTCTAACACGGATGGTTCTGCTTGCAAGGCACCTGAATGGCCCACATGAACAGTTCAGTGGACCTCAGTACAAGGATCAATCACCCAGACTGCCATTTTATTCTTTAATACCTAGAATTTAATTTTTCTTTTTCTAAAGGCTCTAGAGTTGCAGAGATAATCTTGAAAGCAGGACTGAATGTAAACCAAGAAGAGATGGCTGCCTGAGTTCACTGAAGACAGCAGTTCTGCAAGGTATTAATCAGTGAGAGTGATAATTCAGATGCACATTGTAATGCTTTGTATCTTTGCATTGCTAGTAAGTTGTAGATCAAAGCATGGACAAAACTAAGAAAATTTAAGCAATTGATATGCTGCTTATTGGTGAACATGGCAGAAACAGTGGTTTTGCAGCATTTTTTCCCCTTGTACTTGAAGAACGGAGCACAACAGAACTCTTTGAGAGTGAGCCTAGCAGAGCACAGTAAGCACGTGCGATTAGTTTAATAAATATACAGTCTCTCTTGTTTGGTGTGCCAGTGGACCTAGCCTAATCTGCGTGTGCCCCTCAAGAGAGTTGTAGTAGTTCCCTCTGCACTCACTCCTCCCTACCCAATTCCTCCCCTGGCCCCAAGTCACATTCGCATCCGGATTTAGCATCATGCAGTTCCTGCAGAGTCCTTGACTGCTTATTACTGCCTCTCTGTACATCAAAGGAGAAGGAAATAAAAAGGAAGAAATGCTAAGATCCTCCTTAGCCCTTAGCAAGACTTGCAGCTGAAAATCACCATGACAGAAAATTCTTGGTAAAGGACAGAAAAAACAAATGCTTGAGACATAATTTTGCTTAAAAAGACTTTTTTTTCCTCTTTCATCTCTTTTTTAATTTCACTCAGAATTTTTAGCTAAAAAATTATCCCACAAAACTCTGTTTCTTCAAGGGGATGCTCCAGCTGCTCCTTCTGCACCCAATAAGAACCTTACAGATGCACCTTATTTCTAGTAACACAGTTACTAGCTGTGCAAACAGCTGGGATATTGACAGCAAGGATAAGCAGCAACATAAGGACAATCAAGAAGAATGAAATGCTCCATTGATATCCCAGCATACTTGGAAAAGAGGAAGGGGAAGAAAAGGGAAAATATAACATCTCTGCAGAGTTTCAAAGCTTCTGAGTGCTTCTTCAGGCTTATTCCCATCATCCCATTGTCCCATCCCCAAATCCCATCATCTTCCTGACCTCAAGAAATTTGAGGGAGGAACGACCCTCCTCAGAGAAACAGGTTCTTTCACTTCCCATCATTTTCATCTTTGGGGAAGAGCAAAGATCTACACAACAGGCCAGTGGCTCCTGAAACCTCCCTTCTACACTGAGAGAGGAAAATAAAGGCTAAGTGACCATAAGATGCAAAAGAGTTAATAAGCATCCCAGCCGTCAGGATGCAGGGTTTGTGTTTACATGGAAAGGACAGAAGTGCATGTGGTAGACAGGACTGGTCCAGGGCAGAAATTGCAAACACTGACACGCACCAATTTTTACATCGTGTAAAATGCGTGGGAGTAGTTCTCACCCTCCAGTGCCTTTCTATATGAGCTCTAAATGATAGCTCACAAAGGTGACAGATACCTCAGTTCATATTTAAATAACAAGACTATCTTCTTGGTGGCATTAATGCAGCTTATGGTAGGCATTAATTTGTACTAGAAAGCTACAATACAATTAATCGCAACTAATCACCTCGGAGCCAAAAAGTCCATCCAACAAAGCAAGGAGTAATTGAGGTTAGAATTTAGGATTGCACTGGGAGTAGATTATAAACTCTTCAGGGCACCTTCGTTTTCACGTCTTGTGTTTACAACACTAAGAGCAATTGAGCGCTGCTCCCCCATAGTGCTTCATCAGCACTGCCACCACAGCCCCCTGCACCGACAGAGAGCGTAACAACATACAGCAGTCTGAAACACCTATTCACTTTGTATAAAACCAGTATTATGATATACCACTGATGAAAACAATCCACAAAATGAAACCAAGGACATACATCTCTTCTTTGTAAGAAGGTAACTACAAAGCTGTATTTTGTCGGACTTGGGTTCTGCTCTCAATTACGCTGTTGAAAATGTGCCATCCCTCTGCTGATCCCAAGTGGTTCGAGCGTGATGGTGTTATATATGATTACAACATGTCCTTTTATTATGATCGCATTTATTAGCCCTCTGCATGCACAAATTCAACTGTCCTTTCCGTCTGAAAATAGCAGAACAAAATCTTATACCCCCCCCCAAATCTTTTTACCTGTTACCCTGTAACATCTTCTTCAACGTTGGCAAGTTCAAACACACTCCATTCTTCTTAAGACACAATTAAAGAAACTGAAAAAGTAACTGACCTCTTGCCGTTTGAAATTTTGAACGTATTCTTCAAACTGTTCATCTTTTGTTTCATCTGCTTTTCCTAGTTTTTGAAGTACCTAAATTGAAGATAAAAAGAAAAAGGAATAACTTAATATTTATGTCACAAAACAAAAACGCTGCTACTTTCAACACTTCTGTTCTTGCAGTTAGGCTTAAATAGCATTTTATTTTTGTGGGTGTTGCGTGCACTACTGCTTCCGAAGTTCACACAGGAAACCATTTTGTCAAAATAAAAAAGGATAAAAGCAGGAGTATGGCATGTGTATATGTGTGTAGAAATACACTTCAAAGTATGGAGTCCTTTGGGGGTATTTGTTTTTTTAATGAAGCAACTTTTCTTGTAGCAAAGAATGCCAGGGTTTCAAAGCAAGGAAGAATGACAGAAATTTGCTGGCACTGCAAGTTGCCCTCCCATTCAGACAGAGAAAGAAAAAAAAAAAAATCAAATTTCATTAGGTTTTTCTTCTGTTTATGGCTCATCACATCAAATGGTATTAACATTATCCTTATCTGCATGATTTTCAACATCAAGTCATACAGTGAGAATAAAGAACTGTAAGGCTGCATGAGAAATTGTTACAGCTGATGCTTATTTAAAACTTCTATTGGTGTTCATATTTGCTCCCCTCATTAATTCAGCAGTGGATTGTCATCCACTAGATACTAAATATACTGCAATATGTCAGCAATAAGGGCTATTCATGTGATAGCAATCTCAAAAGTAATTTGACACAGCTACACTTTACACTGTATTTAACTACAATAAATGCATTCTATTATTAAATCCCGGCACTATCCATTCATTTTAATATTGAAGACATTTATATAGCTGCAAATAGGCTTCACCCTTCTTGTCAGCAACCCCCAAATCTTTATAGAGTACTGTATGTGGGATGAACCATCTCACACAATGATGTTAGGATTGCTCTCCCATGACAAAGTGTCCAAACTTTCCATTTTCACAGGAAAAAACAAAAACAAATGAAAAAAAACCCACAAAATTGAAACGGGAGCAATTAGCTGATACTATGAATAAACATATAAACATCCCCCCCTATTCTTCTCAAAACAGTCCTGGCATGTTCCCTCTCTGACCACCTGCCTCTCCCAACCCCAGCTAGCCCCTTACCATAAAACCAGGCTGCACAAAGGTGGGGCGAACATTGCCACAGTGGAAACCCGGCACGAAGATTATCATAAAAGTGATGCAACGCTACCTGTGGACCTGGCATGTGGAACGTCAAGGAAGTTTTGACGTATTTACAGCAGAAAGACAGAAAGAATGACATCAGAGGGGAAAAGACGACAAAGACTAGGCTTTTGCTGCCTATAGCTGTGTTTTAGCTTTTCATTCCCCTGGCTCATTTGGGCATTTTGGGTTGCTTTTAAGCCTGCTGACTACTCCCAAAGACCTCATACACTCTCATCACCAATGTCTTCATAAAACATTAAAAAGTATCACAGATGGTTTTACAGAGGAATCATTTAATTTAACATTTCGACTCATCACAGGCCTTCACATTGCTCCTTGTCACCAGCAAGCCAAAGAGTCTGCCCCCCAACTGCGGCACGACTTTGATCCACACCAGGTGGTTCTCTGAAAATCCAACATTTCCTTTTCAGAGGTGGCTGCCAGGTAAGCCTCCTGACCACAGCAATACATTCAAGCCATGTTCACAGGAACAAGTAGCAGGCAATAACTCCAATAGTTGGAGTCTGAGCAATTCATAACATAGGTAACAAGCCACGGCAAGAAAGGTTATCATGATAAACTCTTTTCTCTTTCCCAACATATTAATGGGACATATCCATGTCTCCAGATGTGCACTCAGGTCCGATAGCGCAAAGCTCAGAGGGGAACAACCTACCTCTCACAGCACTAACCTCCTATGGTTTGGTTTTTTTATCCTATCTCCAGCTTTCAATTTCTCTACAGGTATTTAGCTGAACTGAGACTAAAATGCAGTGTTAGAACTTGGCCTCTGCAAACACCAACCCTGATCTTAATCCAAGGTTATATTAAATAACCATTAATAAAACAGCTTCCCAATTTTCCTAATCCTAACCCAAACCAGAATGTAAATATTCACCATAGATATGCCATGTGTTTGGAACTATAAGTTCCAAGCCAGAGGCTTGGCATCAACTAATGACACACCCTCATGGAATTCCTGCAGCCCATGCAACACACACAGGTAACTGGGGTTCACTCACTCTTTTCCTAAATGCAATCCTAATCCTAACCCTAACCCCACAATCCTATATAGAGACAGCTGAGCAGACTGGAACTAGAGTAAACTATTCCTCACAGGCTCCTTTCGATCCCGTCCATATAGCCCCATGGACCACTCAACGTGTAGTGCAGCCTTTTACAACCAACCTTTTCCTAATTGTAAGCATAACTTTACCACTGGTAGTCTAAATAGAGAGGTGACTAGACTGAGGGTAAGCCTTAGAAACTGATCAACCTTTCAGCACTTATTTGTGCACTTCTGTCTCAAAGTGGAAGTCTGTTGTCAACAGAAGTCTATAGTTTGTAGTTTATTTCTGCTCAGTTTGGTTCCTACCTATAGGGTGTCTTTGGGATAGGCTTAAGGCCAGATGAAGGCTTGTCTACACTATACACGGGTTCCTCTAACTCCAACCCCTCTTGTGGACAGGCTGAAATAAATTTTAGACACTTTGTTCATCTTGTTATATACAGTACCTGGGTCAAGATTAGAGTCAGGGTCTGGTTTAGGGCTAGGGTTAGGAAAAGGAAAGTAGACAGCCTACTAGAATTAGGTTTAAGTATTGGTCAGGAGAAAGTAGACTTAAAACACCCAGGTTACTGGAAAGCATCTGATGGCCCTTAAAGGCAAAATGAAGGCTGTGCTCAGGAGCAGCAAGTGCCTAACCTCCCCCTTAAGCCTCACTTCAACCACCCTTCTAGATAAGGATTAGATTTAGTAACAGGAATAGCTCAGTTTATTGGTGGCCCCTGAGGACAGGAGAAGGGTAAATGTACAGTGTTTTACAACAGCCTTGGAGTGCTCTACAACGTGCCAAAGAAAGGAGATCTGGACGGATAAGTGGCTAATATTTTATTTTAGGTCCATGTGGTAAGTAACCCATACAGTGGATCTGGATTCAGGCATTAGAAAAAGAAAGAGCAGAGGAACCAAAGCTGTTGCTGAACATTCAGTGGCCCATAGGGCTAGAATGAGGCCTGGACTCAGAGGAGGCAAGTGGCTATCAGGTTTTTTTCTTTCTTCCTAGCATGCCCACACAGAGAAATAATATTTGGGGTTAGGGTTAGGAACATCTATCAATGTGTATGAACAGCCTGTACCATTTAAAATAATTTTTTAAAAATTAAAGAAACAGACATGAAATGAATCTCAAGAAACATTCTACAGTACTCTGTAGTCTTCTGAAGACTGTATAAAATAGTTGGTGAACATGCTCACCCTACCCAAAAAAGAAATAGGCAAAAAGCTATCCCATTTCATACAATTAGACTAAATGAACTACCAGTAAGTCTTAAAATGCCATAAAAAGACACCCACCCCCCCAAAAAAAGAGGCAAAAATTTGAAACAGCTGCTTTATTTTTTTCTTGATTTAACTGTGGTCTCCAAACGTGATAGTGTACAATTTGATTAATGCATTGCATTACGTTAAGGATCTAAAATGAGTATCAGTGTTGACCCAGCATGTCACTAAGAATATATGAACTAGATAATTAAGTCAAATTAGCATTGAGAATGCAGTAAAAGCTAAATTTGATCTGATGGTAAACCTAGATGCTGTTGAGTGAATACATGCATAGATGAATTGTCTGGCAATGTGGTAGTTGAGATAAATAAATGACAGATCCTACACAAACACATAAAATTTGAGTAAGGACATCAAGCATGTCTGATACCATTCATAATTGTCATCAAGAGTACATGTCTAGACACAAAATGCAAGAGTATTTCCATTTGGGGATGTTGTATCTTCAGTAACCCTTTTGGAAGACATAAGACTAAACAGTTCCCCTTTAAAGTCATCTAAGTACCTTACCTTACCAAATAATACATTTAAGTTCTATGAGGATCTGAAGTGTTAGGAAGAAAAAGTCAATAATTTGCTGATCTTGAATTAAAACGATCAGTTGTACAATGACTGGGAAGTGAATGTTGTTAAATGTCTGCAACATGCCAAAGAAAGGAAAGGAATATAATAGAAAAAATTACAGATGAGCTTGAGTAAGCTTGATTATACTGAAAACTCATGTCTTGTGGCAAGGATGACTGTTACAATAGCTGCTGAGACTACCACCCTGATAGGCCTACCCATCCTCCCCTAAAAAGTTTCCAAGACTATGACAATTGAAGGAAGAAAGAAAAAAAATGGAAAAAAAAAAAAAAAAAGAAACTAAAGAAACTGATTGTCTGATGTAAACTGTGGCCACCCAGAAGCTGCCTCAAGAGCAGCTCAGCTCCCTGAACAGCAGCAGCAGGCTGGACAGGAGTTGACAGTAACCTCATCAGACATCCCAACATGCATCATGCTCAGTTATGCATCAGTATTCCTAAAGAACAATCAACACGTTCAAAGTCACTCAGGGCAGGAAGACATGACTGATCAGACAGGACTAACCAGGACAAGACTTTATCAGAAATTCGCAGGACTGTTAAAACACTGAAAAACCTAAGCTAATCTAACTTGCCACAAGTAGCACTATCTAAGGATATTACAGAATAACTCAGTATAAAAAGCAAGACAAACACTTGTGAGAGTCCAAAATCGTTGTCATGGAGTCACTGGCCAAAATCTTTTGAGAACAGCAAAGTGCTCTGGATCTCAACAGATGCAAACTCATGCACCTACAACATTGTTCCACAACATTTTTTTCTAATACCATACTCTTCTTCAACCTGTAAAAGACATACTAGGGCTGCATGAGTAATAGGTGCAGATTTCCAAAGGACTTTCAATATGGTACTTCTGGGCAGAAATCGGTTACAAAGAAAGCAGACCATTCAGGAGAAATCATTTTAGAGTTATCTATGTGCAAAACATAATATGGATTTCAGCAAATGCTCACAAAACTGAAAGAAGTATTTGATCAACATAAAACAGAAGCTTTGAAAGAAGCTTCTTATGTTGCACGACAAGAACACTTATCTGAGGTGAAAAAAAGAAACACAATAGGGTAAGTTTGAAGTAAACACGACTGTATTTCAACTAACGCAACTACAAAATAGTATATGACAACTCACATGGCAAACATGTAACGACCCCAAGCTTACCACAGCCTGACAATAATTGCAGACAGACAAAGAAAAACCCACGCCCACAAAACCCAACCCTGTCCCTCCCAAAAAAAAACCCCACACAGGCACCTCCAAGTTTAAAAAACCAAAATTTTTCATGTGATGGGATGCTATAGAAAGCATCCAATGCCACAAAACCATTAAAAAGTGTCACGTTAGAAAAGCTAAGCATGATCCATGATGCCCAGCTGGTATTTGAGAAGTGTAGGAACAAAGTTCAAGAAACCCTGTTTGTTCCAGAAATAAAAGCTGGCTTGGAAGACAACATATCGAAGTAGGAAATCTGCAACAGAACTAATTCCAAAACGCATCTATTGACTCTCACTCAAGCGTTAGGGCAGGGTGCTAAAGATAAGAAATAGAACAAAAACTCAAGACTCACTGAAGCCACATAAGATTCCCACCTCCTCACTGTTAGCACACGGGTAGCTGAAGTGAAACCAGAGGGAGAATCAATACGAGGATGCTACTCAGTCATTCCTCTGCAAAGAGAGGTAGGAGGAGATAGTGAATTGGATTACAGATATGTAAGTGTAAAGCTGATGGACCTACATGTTTAGTCCACCTAATAAAAAGTCTCCTCTCCAAAGAGGGAACATTCATATCTAACTACTCAAGATCTACTTGGGTGGCATTTAAAAACAAAACAAAACTTTTTTTACCATGATGTCAAAATCTACAGTCTTATCCTGCCTCCATTTCACTCCAGCACTGAAATGTCAAAATATGGTCAGAAAAAGAAGATGGGCAGAGAGGTATTTTTCAATATTGTTACATGGCAGGATTAAAATTGCACAATGTATTTCATAAAAATTAGATGGAATTTCCTAATTAGAAAAATAACAAATAAAAGATTCTTTAAAAACTTGTTAAAGTTTTGTCTAGTGCTGTTTTCTCTTTGGTTTTGGTTTGGGTTGTTTTTGTTTTTCTGAGCAAAGAACAGCACTAGACAAACTTGCAAAATATATTCTATAGAAGCAATAGGCATTTTAAAAACATAAAGTCCAAGAACTTTTTGGTATTGTATTAATTTCTGCAGAAATTAATTTACATAGAATATTACTTAAAGTCTCAGGGTATGTATGCAAAGCAATTGTTATTATCATAGGTGGGGAAAGTGAGTCAGGGTAGGAAAGGTGCATTTTGTTTGGTTTTTTTTTTTTTTTTTTTTTTTTTTCTCCAACAATTTCCATTTGAGAGTGCTGGAGTAAGTTTCAGACTAAACAGAGCAAAAGATCAATGTTCTTTGGCTTTCATGCTAATAAGTTAGGGAGTTGAGCACTTTAGGGAGAAAAAAACCAGTATTTAACACTTTCTTTTAGGGTGAAAGCCTTGGCTTTCCAAACAAGCTCAGATTTTGGCCTAGCCAGAAACCATACCATATTTCACACTATTAGGATTTTGTAAAGTAAGTAGATCAGCAACCAGAACACACCCAATAAGTATAAGTTATCATTTTATCACAGAGTTAAGATACATGTCTGAAATAGCACAGTGTATCGCTCAGTTGCAATTCTGCTATGAATATTTTGATCCCAACACAGCTGCAATGCAACAGGCTCAATCGCTTCACTTTTCCAAGAGGTTGACTGAGTTTCATACTTTCCACGCTATATAGCCTATACACTTTCCAAGAACTCAGGCTTGCCTTTGTAGTGCTGCTGCTGCTGTTATTCCACCATTGCGTTCCTGCAGAAACAACAGCTGACAGTGACAAATGTTTGCCCAAGCCTCCGTTCTCATTAATATCTGCTGAAGGGTTGTGGAAAAAAATCCCTTTGTCATTGACAGACTCTCAAAAGCCTGAAAACCTGTTTAAAACAGCACATTGAGCATTTTACTAAGAAGGCTATAGAAAATGAAGAAAGACGCTCCAATAAAGCTCTTCACTGATAAGCAACTGCTTCGTGTGGTGCTGATTTATCACAGAACCACTCCAGGCATCGTGAGGACTGCAGCTGGCCACCAGGCAGAGATGGGAGCTGAGTCAAGAAGGGTGATGCTGTGGCCTGTTTTTGAAGTCTCAAGAAGATCCACTGGTGCGTAAAACAGAGAGGACAATTTAAGAAAACACGCTTTAAATCACTAAGGAGCAAACAATGACCCCCCAACCCAGAACACGCAAGACTTTTTTTAAAGAAAGAATTGCTGTGGAGATGGCCAATAAATTTACAAGAGCTCAATCAGACACAGAAGGAACCAGAAGACTTGCAAGAAACACCTATGCTCTCACCCTCCTCTGACCACTCTTCTCTTATTCCTCTTCTTCAGCAGAATCTGCAGTCTGGATTGTTCCCGATACTGATCTTAAGAAATGACTAAACTTAGCTCAGGTTTCCAGATCAACATTAGGTGATCTGTAGTTACCACCCCTTCTTTCTGTGCACACTTGCAGTATTAATGATACAGAGAACTCCTGAGCATTCAGTAAATTACAGCCAATCTTCATGGTCACGTAATGTATGTTATATCTCTATTATTGTACTGGTATTTGTTCCCCAGCCTCCTGTTTAGGTCTTCTCTTAAACTGGGCAAAGTAATCCTCATTTGCCCACCATTTACAGGTGAATTTCATTGCTGGACTTTGACACACTGGATCATATACTAGGAGAAAGGGCCTCACGGTAAACTGCAATTTGGGAATGTACCATTTAGTGGAGGACTGCAACTCCACAACTGCTATCCTAATATATGGCAGAGGCAATTTCTGCTGTACAGGGTCACAAAGCAAAAGAGAAGTCATATCCTGAACTGCATTAATGCATGAAATATGGCCTGAGCAATGGAAGAGGGCAGCTGCTATGTACCAGGCACTCTCTGGTATGGAAGAGCATAAAAATTACTCTACAGGTCAGACTAATTGTCCATAGAATCTACCGACCTCTGTCCACCCCCTCCCAAAGAAGACGCCTATGGAAGATACATGACCAGTGTGCAGTGACACGCTTGCAGAACCCTCTCCCAACCCCTAACAAACTGCATTTCAATGAATTCCTGATGTGGTCTCTACATTTTATGGCCCTGATGGTTTTTTTCTTATGATGGATTGTCTTGCTGCTTGTGAAGCTCTGGTAAGGTATTTGCTGCTTCAAGAAGAATGAAGGTTCACTTTTCTCATGGCTGCTTTTTTTTTTATTAATTTTTGTCAGCTTTTGCTTGCTGGTGCTTTGAGTATTGTAAAATACCATGATGCCTGGGAACAGTTTGCTAACAAATGAGAATAGTTCTGAATAATATCCAGAACAAGCATAAAATACTATGATAAGATATGTTCTCTTAATCCAAATTGAAAGAGGGAAATGTGGTCTTTCTACACAGCCTAAATGACAAATGTGAACATCATGTTATAAGAGATGATTATAATAACCTTTCTGCAAATTACAGAATCTAAATGTACATCATTGCCCAGATGATGTAAAAATGCTCTACAGACATCCACAAAATAAACAAGATTATGATTCCTCTCAGAATGAAGCCACAGGCTTCTACATTAATCCTTATCATTTGGTTAAAACCAGAAAGTACTTTACAGAGAGCACTGACTTGCACATCGCAGGGCACCACAATGCATAGACCATTCCTTACCCTTTCCTTGTAACATCCAGCAAATTTGGTCTACTGGAAGTAGGCACCCTTGCAAAATTTAACGTAATAGTAGCTGGCTATCATTCTGTGTACGTGAGATCCTAAGAGGTCCAGCAGTAAAGCTTAGCTGGGCAGTAGGAATTTAAGGAGACTGAAGGATGAGCTTTGGAGTTTGCAAGGCCTTGCTTTTCTGGGGAGAAGCGAAGGGATACTAACAGCTATGACCATGTACTGCTAAGGACTTCTCCTGCTTGTCTCTGGGGACCTTCACAGGGTTTAATGCTATGGGGCTCTCCCACATGGTAAGGTGGCTCATCAGACACTCTCTGCATGTAATCTGAAAGGTGCTTATCCCCAGTGGATGTGAAAGCCTGGCACAACTTCAAAGAACTGCCATATACTTAAAAGAATAAACTACAGAGAGGCAAGCTGTTAGACCAGCTTTCCCCAGTCTGCTCTGTTAACTAGCCTGTATAAAAGAGGATGGCATCCAGGTAGACATGCTGGAATGGTGCACAACAGGTGATTTTAATGGGATGTAGCTTAAAGAGGAAAACAAAATGGAAAGAAACAAGAAACAACATAGACTAAGCTTAGATGTAAAGAAAAAAAGAAGAGAGAGAAATCAAAGAAAGAATTAAGAGGGAGAAAAACCATTAAGAGAGCATAGAGACCAAGCTAAAAGCAAAGAATCAACTCTGAGAAACTGTGGGTTTGATTAATTTGCCTTCCCGTAGGCATCTCAGAAGGCACAGGATGTCTCAAACATCTCTGCGCAGGTGGCAAACATGACACAGGACCTATGGAAGTGTCTTCTGGTACAGCAGCTTGAGGCAAGGCAGGATACAACTCAAGCAGCCTATGTGTGGGCAGCTGAATTGAGCTATTAATATCATAGCAACATCTACAATCCTCAAACTTTTGAGTATTCTTTTTCCTCACAAAATCTCTTAATGCAATAATAGTTCCTTCTTTGTTCACTTTACCATCAGGGAAACAAGGTACAGGAAAGGCAAGTAACTTCTTCGCCAAGTTCAGAGGAAGTTAATCACAAGCAGGGTACCAAATCTGATTATTCTAGACTAGCATCTTAACCTCTAGGCTATCCTCCTGTGAAGAGGAGATTCGTAATACAGAAATCTGCTGTGTTCAGATTATCTGCATCAGAGCTATACAGAAGAGGAAGAGTGAACAAAAAGGCATCTTAAAGATCTGGAAAGACAATCTGTTTGCCCTTCTCTGGCTACTGTTGCTCTCACACTTCTTGAAAAGATTGATCACTTCTTTTGGTTGAACAAGAGCTAAATTTAACTGCCTGCACAATTAGCAATAATAGCCTTGGCTGAATTTCTGTGTCCTTTTCTGTATCCCAAATAAATAAAAAAGCTACTCTGCTGAATTAATAAAAAATCCTGTCAGTTGCTGTTGCTTCTGCCTATTCTTAACTTACTTATCTAGCTGAAAAGTACCTGGATATCTTTCCAGTAGTGACCAGAACATCTCAAACTTGTAGAAACTGGCTGTGCATCCAGGCTCACTTACAGTCTCCTCATCACTTTATTTCCCTCTTGCTTACCAGTTCTTCAACTTTCGTACTCCCCTTTGGTTTGTCCTCTCCACTTTCTGTTGAGCAGATGCTTTCCTTAATCCTGCTCCCTCCAAAAAATAACAACGGAAGAAATACGTTATTTACTGTCCTGATAATGTTTCACTCTGTTCATGTGACAACTTCATTTACCCGATCTTCTATTCACTTTCAGCCCTATTTGGGCTGCAAGCTTTTCGAAGAGACCATCTGATCCTTTACCCATGTACAGCACCGAAGAAAAGGCAACTATCATCTTGATTTAAGATCCTACCAAAAAGCCACAATCAATAATAATTTCTCTTCTGATCTTTACATTCACCCACTGACCAGCTAGTTCTTTTGCTATTTACTTGATACTCCTAGTCCTTACAAACCAGGAAAAAAAGGCTAAAGCAGCCAGCTGAAAAACTTTTTTCACCATATTTTCAATGCCTAGAAAGTTGCATAGAACTAACTGTAAAACAATTACCATTCACAAAACTTTAACTGTTCAAATTAGATTTGGACAATTATAAAAAAATAGAGTAGATTGCCTATATAGAACTTTTATCAAAACTAACTTCTGAGATCTTGTAAACAGAACATTAAAATCAACTACAAAGACATTTAGCACAAAAAATCTTTTAAGCTGGAAGCAGCCACAACGCAATAAACAAATCTGTCCCCTGTACAGAAGGGTCACTAAAGCTCATCCTTGTGCAAGGAACCTAACAGAATTTATCCTACCAAAGTCCTCAGCAGTGACACCTGACAGGCAATCTGTTATCTCTAAATTAATCAAGTTTTTCCTGGGCCAAGAAGAGAGATATCAAATATAAAATTGTAATTTATCTGTGGCTACCATAGTTTCGCTTTCTTATTTAAACATTTAAATTCTACCTGGAAAAAGACAACTTTGTCCTTTACAGACTGTCTCTCTGGATTTATCACAGCAAGTATGTGATGTTCTTCCTGCCTGCTGGGAGCCAAATAAAAAACAATCACGCAAAAAGCTTTTCAGTCACAAGGCCAAAATAAAGATCACATTCAATATAACAGACCTTGAATTTAAAATGCACATGCATTCTCCTACTGTCTAGTTCCACAGGATACATATAGCAGACTCTTGTTTATTTAGCTCTGATGATACACTTTCAGTGGATCAAAAAACTTGAGGAAATCAGGCTTTTGCTTTAAGTAGTGATGCTTTTCAGGCTGTTTCCCCTTAAATTCACATTGCAGTACCTGATTTTCTGTGCTCAGTTCCAAGATCCAGTGACAATATTTCCTAATGGTCTTGATTAAACTCAAACTGAACCAATTTATAATAAAAGAAATTGATTTTGGCACTAAGTAGATAAAGAGTGTTAGTGGTAAAATATAATGTCCCTACAGTAGAATGATATGAAGTTGGTAAGTCTAATTTGGTAAGTTTTTTTGAAGTTGGTAAGTCTAATTATGGTTGGACTCGATGATCTTAAAGGTCTTTTCCAACCTATATGATTCTGTGATTCTGTGATTCTGTAATTTGATAGCGTTATAGGTACCCTCTAGGTTACTTCTTATCACAAAAGGCAGACAAAAGGTAATTTACAAATGAAAAGAATTCCTTCAACCTGGAGGAAGAACCAGATAAAAGTTTAAAAATAAAAAAAATCAGAATTGCTTGGGAGAATAAAAAATCTGATTTAAAAGAGATATTTTGATTTAACATAATACATTTTTCTAATGGTTGCCTGTAAGATTATAATCCACATCCTTAGACTCAAAATTACAGTTACATCAGTAAGCATGCAGAGATGATGACAGAGACAAGAGTTCAGCCATTCCTGACATGGGTAATTAACAGAGCTCACACATTCTCACTGCATGGCCTGAAAGAGTTAACAGGTGAATTTACTTTCCTTCCACTTCACCATTACATCTACAAGACAGGCTACTAGTGTTTTTGTGTCTTACTAGTTTGGCTTCTAAATTAATCCATATGCTCAAAGTAGCAATACAGATGCCTAATCTTGACTGCCTCCTCCAGTCTGAGCTGTGACATTTCCACAGATACTTTTACTTCTTGAGAAAGGTGTTGGCTGAGGCTAGAAAGAGACGCCCACATTTGGTCCAGCACGCACTGAGGTGAGGATGCTGCCTACCCTGAGGCTCCTTCATGTCCAGCAAGGACGGGATTTCTCTCTGCAGACTCAGGGCAATCTTCATTACAGAACTGATAGTGGAGCCCTGGGGAAACAAACCCAAAAGTTTCCAGCATGGTTTGATGGCTTGCCAACAGAATATTTCACCACCTGTTAAGACAGTCTCATGTCATGCCACACATAGCAACGCAGAACACGAAGATAACTTTGTCTAGTACTTTCCAAAACATTTTCCAGATTGATGTTCATCTGTGGAGGAATTTACTGTTTCTTCATAGATCATAAATATATTGCACACTAATTATCAGTGATGTGCCTGACATGGCAACACTTGCTGATGAGCCACTCTTCACCTTTGGGGTGCTCTAGACCTTTCTCCTCTCTCCTTATCCAGACGAAGACAGTGACATAACACTTCCAGGTGAATTCAGTCCTCTCTAGATGGAATGATAAATAAGTTTGTTTCAAAATATTGAGGAAATTATCTCCCAACAGTATGAAAAATTAGATAGAGCATTATACTTGGTTCAACTAATTTAAATCTTTGAAGCCACCCAGGTCTGTCTTTCTTTTTTAAAAATAGCTTTTTTAAAACTTTACTGATCCACAAGAGATTTATTTCTGACTTATTGGAAGAATTTGTGAAGGCATAATCTCATTACAATCACAAATTCCCCAAGACCAGCTCTGTAAAGGAATAATTAAACCAGTATAACACGGCTAGCATTATGTGCTAGTCAGATATTTCTGAAGAAAGTTACCAGTTTTCCTTCTCATTGCTTTTTAGAATTATTCAGCATTTTTGCATTACTGAAGGTCAAACAGTACCTCACAACATTAACGTATTCTAAAGCTGCTCAGCTAACATAGCATATTTCTACTTTTCTCATTAATTGCTGCTAAGGATAAGCTTGCCTTTTCTCAGGAGTTTATGTGCATCATTTCTTCGTGCTCACTTCAGGTCATGGCCTTTTAGTTATTGAAGAAATTATTTAGAAGCTATTTCAAAGGCAAGGAAAAAACAACCACATTCATGCAGACACCCAAGGTGGTGTCTTGCATGGTGGTGAACAACACAAATGAAACAGGATTTTAGGATGACAGACAAAAGGAAAAAAAGCTCTGAACTGACGCTGAGGTCAGCAAGGACTACAGTGGTAGTGTCAGGGCTTCAGCTTTGACACCTAGATTTTTGCACGAGATGCTGCAGGCAAATAGGACTTCATCCTCTTCTATAGGGCCCGGGGATGAGACTCCAGAATTAGCCCTTTCTGGACACAGCTCAGAGCTGCTGAACGTGGAAACAGATGTGATGTTGCTCAGATCAGCAGCATGCAGAGCACAGGTAGGGCCTGCTTTTCAGGGAAGTCCCTTCTTTGCCGAGCAAACAGTAGCCCTGTTGTACTCAATGTGCTTCTGTAAAAACAACACATTTAAGAGCTCTCTAACAGTCACAGTTTCCAGGCAGAAAGGTGTCCGGAAAAGGAGCCTACCTGCCGATACTGGAAAAAAGCTGGCGTGCAAACATTGCTTTACTGTGAGAGCTGCCATGTTCTTCTGGGGTTGCTGCTCAGCTGGAGTCACATTCTGACGCCTTTCAGTGGCCCTTACTTAGACAAACACCAAGTCAGAGGAATGTACCACAGTGAGAGCACAATTAACAAGGAAAGAGAACTCAGGATCTTGACAAAGGACTTTTTCAATACAGAGAGAGGTTTAAGACAGGTAAGAAAAAATATCACAAACTCTGTAAGTGTAAGGAAATCTAGAAAATAGCACTTCTAGGATTGAGACAAAATAGAATAACAGTGCGATGCTGTGGCAGTATGACCTGTTAGCGTAGTCACCAAGGCATGCTGGAGAAACAGCAGCCGCAAAGACAAGCTAGGGTGACCTTCATCAGCAAGTCCTATGCTGTGAGGCCTCTCAAGCTCTTCAGAAGCAAACCGTTTGCACTGAGGCTGAAGCCATGCTGCAGTGAACAGCTCAACAGAAACCTTCATCATTGCACGTAAGATGGAAGGAACTTCTTCCACAGGAAACAGGCACAGGCTAGCTACTAATGAAAATCACTGGGAATACGGTACACAGCTGAATTCAGCTGGTACAACTGGAGGGAAGAGGACACTAAATTAATAGTCTTTCACACCTTAAGTGTCATGGAACAGCACGGGACAGTGGCAAACAACTCTCGTCTTTCTTTTGAAGATCAGCTGTGCTGGTGTCCTGCATCCAGTGGCAAAGATGGAAAAAATGATCACCATTCTCCTTAAATACATTTTTTTTTAAAGTTATTTTATTTAAATAAATAGGAAGACTGTTATTCCTGCCTTCAGTCTACTCTTTTCTACATTGAGCAAATACCATGACTTCAACCTTCCCTTGTGGTCAAGTTTTCTAATGTTCAGCTATTCTCTTGGCTTTTCTCTAGACTCTCTCCAGCTTGTAGGTAACTTTCGTCTCTAGCAATAATATGTCTAACTTACAGTTTCCTTAAATTACTCCAAGTCCTTGAATTCCCTTTGATTTTCCCATCTTTTCAGCGGTTTTGAAAATCAGTCATATATAGCAAAATAATTAGAAAAACACTCAATGTATTTTAAAATCAGTGGTAGAAAGCAATGTGTTAAGCACTGAAAATCAGCTTACATGTGAAAATGGATCTGAAAATGGATCTGAAAATGGCATCAGACATGAAAAAGCAGCAAAGGAGATTAAACCACAACAATTTGATATTCAGGGCTAAATCCTATGGAAAAAACGATTTGCATATCTCTCATCAAAAGATATCCATTCCTCAGTGTCTAACTACATTTGAAACTCAAATGTACAGTCAGTCTAAATACTCCTATCCACCATGAGCACCACAGTAAGCGACTATCTCCCAAGCACCTCTTACAATCACTGCAGGATTGGATTATAACACCTCCATTTCTAGGGGGAGGAAACTGAGGCACAGGAATTGATTAAAAAGCTGTGCCAGCCTGTAATTAATCATGCAACATGCCAAAAGGAGAGCTTTAAACTGAACATGTACATGTTGTGCATCAACACCGTGCCTATACAATCCTCTCTCAACAACTATTGAGCAAGACAAAGAACTAAAAAAAGCACGTGTAACAAAGTACAAGTATATAAAAAGGTCCAAATCTCGATTATTTCACTCAGGTAATTAGATTTGTGGATCTGAATGTGTGAGAAAGACAAGCAGGATTAGTTTCTCTATCACTCTCAAAAATAAAGTGATACATATGGCAATGATTACTTAATATTGTCTATCATACCTACTCAAGCTGTCATATTTCTTGCAGCAAAAAAGTTAATAGTTAAAGATACTGGTGCAAAAATAAGTAAATCAAAGCTTACTGGGAATATTTCTTTAAGTATAAAGCTTGATTTGATTTTTTTTCCTTTGCATCAAATGCAGTCCCTGAAATTTTCAGCTGTGTAAAATAGCTTCTGCAGCAAGTAATTTCTTAACAAAGAAATTTTTTAAGTTATTTTGATTATATGCTTTCATAAGGGATGCTTTTCACATAATGAACCATAATGGCTTTAAAAGGCAAGCAAAACTGTAGGCATTTATGAATATAAATTTAACCTGTGGCAGCTGCTAACAGATTAGAAATGCACCACAGTCATAACATTTTGTTCATTTATAAGAATATAAAGGAGTTTTTCTAGGAATACAGAACTATTTGTCACCCACAGGTACTGAAGAATGTTAGACAGGAGTACTTTAGGAAACGCATGATGTTCTTTAGGTGTCTTTAAAAAAACAGGTTTTTTAATTTAAATGTATAGACATTGTTTCTGACTAACAAAGATCGCTCCATGCGTTGTAATAGCACAGAAGCTTGTTTGATGGAATAACTAAAGTTGCAAGGATAAATTGTCTGTCTAGGGATGTTTATCTCAAGTATCTTCAGGATTCTCTTGACTGAGCAAGATCATAGCTTTAATGATGTAAATCCCTTCAGAGCCAGTGGGATTAATCACGTAGGGGGAACTATACTGTGGTGTTTAGGCCTTGGCCCACGTGTAGCAGAATCAAAACCCGCCAGTCTCATTGGAGGGCTTCTGGAAAATCCAGCCTGACACCAAAGACTTTCTAGCATTTACGCTCAGGGTGAATATTTGGATTACTCAATGTCTTATGCTGTTGCAAGATAAGAGGAAAACAACATCTAGGACTTAAGAGTACTGCAATGAAAATGAATTCAAACAACAACTGTATACAAAAGGAAGGAACTTTCCTTCTAAAACCTGCAAAATATAGACTGAAACCAGATGGAAGTGATCCACGCTTGTGGCTGTCTCTGTTTTGCCTGCCTGTCTGGTGCAGAAAGCTCTCCAGTTTGCACCCTAAAATGTGTTTGGACTCCCTGATCTCTAGAGGTCCCTTTCAGCGTGGATGGAAGCATCACCCTTTATAACCAGATATACTTGCTGTCTTTATCTGGTATTTCACTCTGTTAACCAGATGCTATGAAGCATAGTATCAAGAGGATTTGTGAGACGTTTGATGAAAAGTTTTTTAAATGTCAAGGTGAAGACTGCTACCGAGTCAGTCTCATTTTTATCTGAAATGTCTATATGACACCCAATTTAGGGCAGTAAAGTATATACCATAGTTGATCATCAGATCTGTCCCTAGAAAGCGAGCTTTCTGCTCAGCGGTAGACGGTATTGATGGCTGGCTGCTGAGGTATGCAGAAGAAGGGATGGCTACAAAAAGACTGAAAGGGAAGGAGATGCACCCTGCTCCATGGTGTGCAAACCCTTTTTTGCACATGATTCCAAATTATTATAATACAGGAGAGGAGTATTACAGACGCACTCTTGATCCAACATACCTATGAAGAAGTACTTGTACTTCAGTCTGAGTCTCAGCACCTCCCTGTTGCTGAATTCCACCTCCCCACTCCTTTCTTACAAGATGATTAGGATGGTACTTGAAGGCAGGCAGCTCCCAGAAAGACTATGGTTTCCACAGAAATAGATGATTGTTTTCAGAATCCTCTTATCTACTATAACAGTAACAAAATACTCTAATAGAAAAATTTAATGCATTCCACAGCAAAAAGTCCCGTAATAGCTGACATTTAGAAGTTGTAGAAGTCGGTCAATACTTTGCTTAGTTTATAATTTATCTCTGAGTATTAGATTACACACTATAAGATGCAGTCTATTCAATTTTGCCCAATGCTCTTCTCTGCACAGACAGTGAGATTGCTGATAGAGCTAAAATAACTGCAGTTCTCCATGGGGACTATGGGAAGAAAAAAAAGAAGAATGGTAGCCACATCTATGAATTTTTAGAAACAAAAGTCTTTAAAGGCCTCCCCAGTCCATCAATCAAAGGGATCATGGCATATCCTTTGTCCAATCCTGTTTATGAGGAAAAAAGTCCCTCCAGGTATTTGCAGTGATCAAGTTGCTTACTCTGCAGGCAGTTTACATCCTTAGACTATGGACCAGAGATTTTAAAAAGCTGTCAGGCCAGCTTTTTCCCCATGAGGGAAAAGGTACCAAGTCATTAGTGTTGTAGTTAGATTGGACCTTCCCAAATTAACTAACCCCTGCCTTGTTCATGAAATGCAACTATTGCAGCAGTACTCTGGCACCTAGTTTCCTTCTAAATAAGCAGCATTTGCTGCCTTTAAGCAGAGACTATCTTTTCTCCTCAGCAAAACAATAAGTACTTTATATATATATTTACATATTTGCAAACTTTAGAATGGGGGCATTACACTGATTTCCTGTCACAGGAGCAGTTTAACATTAAACAGTCAACTTGTACTTTACTGCAAATTCTTATTCTAGAGCAAGCTACCAGCATCACCACTGCTCTGACCTTGCATATGGGATGCCCAACTGTAACTGCAACCCTATAAGCCTGCAAGGACTGCAGGAAATGAGGCATCCATGGGTAAGTCTGCACAGAGATATATACATACATACATATACACAGCCATATATATATACATGGCACATATATACACACACACACATATGTATGTATGTGTGTGTGTTTGTGCAGCGGCACACATATACACACGCACATATATATCTATATCTGTGCACACACACCCCCCATACCTGTATATATACTCTCCAGTACACTCCAGCCTCAAACAGGCATTCAATCCATGGTCCTAGCGTTAATCCAAGTTAAAAAAAACTAGAAACGTATAAGGTGCCAGGTCCTCAACACCTACTGTTTTGATCTAGAGACAGACCATTATCAGTTCACAATCCTAATGTAGACACAGCCGATGCGTCCTGGTCTCCAGGGAACTGGGAAAGACAAAAGCAATTGCACTGTGTGCTATTTGATCCTGGGTGGGAGAGTCACGGGGCTAATCTCTCCTTCAGGTGGGCACATCTGGGTGGCGTGGCGTAACTTAACCCCAGTTTACATAGCACCTCTGCTACAAGTAGATGGTATAGCCCCATTCAGGTCTCATGTACTCCAAGAATATCCAATTTTGGAGTTTTGGTGTTGTTTTTTTTAAAAAGCATTAAGAAATCACAAATGAGTGTGGATCATATAACCACAATTCTGCTGTTCATCTGTTTTCAAATATTCTATAGAAGACTATTTTTTACTCATCCTTGATGTTACAACTGATATGAAATAGTTTAAATAAAAATATAAATATTAAATTACATAATTATAAAATAATTACAATCGTAAAACTACTCTTTCAAGTCTCCTTGAAATATGTAATTTCTAAAAAAATTCCACTAATATATACATAAGGTGCAAGTCAATACACTAAACTGAGCAAAACATTTTTTTAAAATCTGTCTATATCTGCCATGTTTATCAGACTTCCTTTTACAATGCAAAGAACTCCATTTGTACTGACATCTGAACCACGACATTAAGGAAATGTAACATCATCAAGTACCACAGACAAACCTCTTCTGACTCCATTAATAAATTAGAAAGCCATGGGAAAATAAAGCAGGAAGAGCTTTATTTAATACACATTATAAACTCAAGGAATCAGCTGTTAGTGAGTGTACTTTTACGGATGTAATTTTCTAATTCTTAATAACAATCCCAGAGCTAGGAGGCAGAAACCTTAAATTAACTTATGACCTACCCTGTTGTGATCTAAACTACAAACACACATTAAAATCTGATGCCTCTTTTAGACTTCATGTCATGCTGAGTGATAAAACTTTAGGACAAGACTTTTATATCAGCACTCCTGGTCTATTTATGCCCCCTCCATTGTAATTTCAATGTGACTCATGCTAATTTAATCCATGCAATGCTCTTGACTGCTATAATTCCTGTAGACCTGCAGGTAAATTGATGAAAATAAGGGCAGGTGATTATGTGAGGTACTCCTAAACTGTGACAGTGTTAAGGCAACGAAAGCTGACAAGATGCAACCTAAAGGAAAGGTTGCCTGAATAATGATGCTACTCCTCCAAGGGTGGTTCTTGCCATGTTACCCACATGGTCCTCTTTATAAAGACGCAGGGCTCTACATCAAAAGCTCATAATATGCAAAGTAATAACAGGACAGAGTTATTATTCTTAGCTTTGTGCCTTTTTATAACTTTTATCCTTTTTTTTCCTTGGGAGGTGAATTTTATGCACTAGATATCTACTAAGATTGATAAACACAATGGAAATCCTGGATGCTGCAAGAAATCATGTTAGTTATTCAGTAGATGCCACTGCTTCCTCAAATTTAAATTAATCCCACCACCTCAGCAGGTTGCTAGGAGGCCATCAGAGATGCTACATTTTCATAAAAGTAGCGAAGCTAAATTCTTGTTAGACCCAGGTATTGATCACAGCATATTTCTCACAGCAGTAAGAATAAAACTGTTCCAATTGTTATGTTCTACCTTTCTTAACTTTCTCCTTTCTCCTGTTCTCCTCTTCCTGCCCTCAGTGTTTGTCAGCACTGCTATGGGCTGTGAGACATTTGCCACATCCTTCAAAAGGAAGCTGCATTTCAGTAGTGCCTGAAATGGTTTCTGCATAAAACACTGTGGTCCTCACGGATGATAAAACAATATAAATGCAAAGTTGTGTGATTAATGCAAGACTGTGTGATTAAGTGCAAGTTGGTGTGATTAACAGGGCTACAACATACAAGTCCTCTGCTTTCTCTTTCCATAATTAACTTAATTGATTCTAAATTTGCTCTGAAATTAGGATGACACTATTTAAAGCAAGGTTTTCAGATTCGAAGTACCATGTTAGTACAGCACTTCTTGTTCTAACGTTCACCTATTTACTATTTTGTTTCAGAATAAATACGCATCTGTGAATGCCTGAAGATCTCTCTCAGTGTCATGGTGGCAGATTCCTGGGGAAATCACTGCGCATGGATTACAACACTGGTCTAAATATAAATGCTTCAGAGATTTCAGGGTCATGTTTGGGTAAGAAAAAAATAGACAGTTTTACCACAGCAATACAAGACTCCTTATGAATATGGACAAGGAAGGTTTTTCGTTATCAGGTATGAAAGTAGTATTTGGAAGTATGTGAAATCTATTAAAAATTCACAGACAAGATGAAGAATTTCTCAACCCCTGGAGAAAGACGGGGAAGAATCCAGCCTGGGAGTTCAGAAATCAAGTGAACAGACAAATACTGTTCAAAGCAATATCCTTCTAAAAACCAGTCATCCTTAACAGGAATCAAGCTTGGTCACCCAAAAAGCTATTTTTTTTCTTACGACCACCTTCCTACATCCACCAGGCTGTCCACACAGTGGGAAAACACTGACGGTTCACTAAAAGGTTACGTTGCTGCTGCAGGCAACGCTGGGCACCACTCTGGGCTCCTTGTTCACATGGCGTTAAGTCAGAGTCAGCTTTGCCGCACACAAATTGCTGCGGGCTCAGAGCCTTACGCAACGGCATCCAGCGACCTTCCCATTGCTACCCGCTCCTCCTTACCCCGCTGAGCAGGACCGCCTCATCATAGCACCCACACTCAAGTATTAATAGCCCAAAACAATAGAAAGAATCAGTGGAACAGACCAGAAATATAAAAGAGATCCCAAGAGCTGATGCCTTTTCTTTTTTTTTTTTTACATTCCTTTCTTTTTCTTTTCTTTTCTCCAATGCAGAACTCTTAGATGAAGAACTCATGACTGTGCAACTGCATAAAAATCACTGCAAGTAAATCACATTCATCAAGAAACAGTGCGAGAAAAGAAGCGTGGAGATGAGAACAATTTACTGCAGAATGCAGCACCCTGCATCCCAGATAGCATTAAGCAGCCTCAAATATATGAGGAGTCACAGTAAGACTTTGCAATACCACAAGAATTTGCACTTCAAATGCAATATATTTGATCAATGCAAAAATGTTAATAAAGATACATTCTGGTCTTTGTACTGTATTTGGGTTACAAAATAGACTCGACATCCACAGCACCTAGACTAAATTACATGTCTCGGGCTCAGCCTGAACCCTGTCCCCAGAGGGGCTCTTTCCAGAGAAAAACGGCTCTTGTGCTGTCCTACCTCCCAGCCCGTGCTGATCAGGAGCAGTTGGAAAGTGCTGAGCATACTCACGGATATGCTGAATAACCCCTAGGAAATCTGCTCGTCTCTGGTCAGAGTGGATTTTCCCATCACTCCTACATCTCCCCTTGCCAGTACGCAGTGCATGTTCAACACTATTTTAGGCTTAGGAGTTCTTCTCTTCTTGCTATACCCTTTCTGACAAAAACAAAAAATTAAGAATGTTTGTTTTTTCATAGTAGTGAGTCTGCCCATTCTATTAAAGAACAAAAAAGCGGAAAAAATCTCAGAGGGATATTGTTTAAACTTAAAAGAAAACACAAAAAAACAGCAAACATTTTTAGCATAGAGGGGACCCTGCAAAACTTCACCCCCAAGTCAGGACAACTTGGAAAGCCACTGCTATTAAATTGAAGGGATATCAGAAGGGAATCAATCAAGTAATCAAAGAGATTAAGAATAAGAATGTAACATCTAACTCTGCTGCCAAGATAATTTAGAGAAGAATTTGAAGTAGCCACGGGGGAATTTACCCTGTTACCTTGTACAGGATAGAAAGCCCAGGAAGTACTGGAGGGATTACTACACAAGTAAAAGAGGAATGCAATATGTTTTCCATGACATGCTATAAAATGTAAGGCTTTAACTTTACAGCATTTTACCCATAAACCTAAAAAATCTAATTTCTTCCCAAATAACCATGCAATAACTGCTAGTTAATTTAAATGCAATTGTTTCTCCTCTGAGCAGATTTTACATTCCAAAAAGATGCCCACAGAGTAAAGATGCCAACAGCAAGAGAGGAGGACTGAAAGATAATTAGACACTTATATGGCCACAGTTCAATGACCCTAAAGTTGAGTTGCATTAAAAAATATTTAGTAGTTAAATTGCAAGGTACCTCAATGTGTAGTTATGGACAGAAAAACCTCATCTTTGGATAAGCTGGAACCCTCTAGCCTGTCCAAAAAGCTATAACATCTTTTGCCAGTTTCCTATGTCATGAGGTAAATTATCCTCAAAAGGATTTTTCTACCAGTTTCAGTTCAGAACATACTGCAGTAAGACTTACTGTAGATAACCAGGCATGAAAAAAGTTAATAGTCTGTGAGCACAGATTTTTAACAAGGGTTAATCTGAACCCAACAGGGCCATTCTAAACACTTCCTTCAAAAAACCTAGTATTTGAGAAACTTCCCTCTGCACCATAGCATTCTAAACCACAAATCTGGAAACTCATATACAGCTTTCAAATAGCTGAAGAGCCTTAGCAATAGCTGTGATATGAAAGGTAATGAGTATTCAACTCTTCCAAGTTGCCACTTTGTACTTGGCCTAACTTAAAGGAAATACATATTCCTCAAGACAGTAGATAGGCTCCATGTTGGGAGAAAGCGTTGTATGCTATGTGTAGCAAGGGACAGGGCAGCAGAACGTCTAGCTTGCCCCTTGTACAGTGATGGTGCTGAGATTTCTCCCCAGCTTGCAGGTCCTAGATCTCCTTTTGCAGCCAGAATTCCTCCTTTCTCTTTTTGTGAAGTACTACGGCGTGCCATAGATCAAATGTAAATATGCTGTCACATATCAAGCAAATCACAGGCAAAGAAAAAAGCTTCCTCTGTCTCTAAAACACAAGGATGGAACAATTTTCATTAAGTGAAAGAGACATGATGGACACGGTGCTGCCCTGCAGTCCCAACCCACACTGCTTCATTGCTGTGGGTTTTAATCTTCTGTGGGATCCAGAGAGACCAATCTTTGTACGCTGCACAAAGAGGCCATTACATTGACATCTCCAAATGAGGTGAGAGCTGAGCAATTCAGCGATGAAGTTCTTTTGAGAACAACTAATCTGCTCAGTCAGTCGCTTTCATACAGTTTAGTAATCTACACAAGAAACTGAGCAAGAGTCCATAACTAAGTAGAATCAGAATTCCCCTATTCAAAGCTGGAAAACATTTTTTCTTGTCTATCTGCAAGGTTTGCCCTTTTGAAGTCCACTTCTGCTCACATTGAGCTTTTATTCAAGAAGTGCAGCTCCTGTGTGATTAAAACCCATTATATAAAAATACCTCCTTACTTAGCAGAACAATTTCCAATGCCTTTCAAGAAGCATGTCTAATGTTGGCCTTTAAAATACAATTATTACACCTCATTTTGTTAGAATTGCTGTGCCAATAGAGAACTGGATTGTATTTTACATTAATTTCACCCACAGACTTTGAGAAAGAAATTCTCATTGAAAAGTCTATTTTATCATTAATGAGTACGACAGCAAAAACTTAATTTAATTCCTACATTTTGGGTTGTGTATGCCAGGATATCAGACCAGGAAAGTTTTTGTGGGTTTTTTTGTTTGTTTGTTTTTTTTTTTTTTTTTTTTTTTTAATTGTAAATTGAGACACTTTACTCTTGAGAAGTATGGTGAACAACTATGCCATTTCTAGAATTTATTTATTTTCCAGATTATCCCAAATTTAGGAGTTTTTCACATGTAGACGGGAAAAAATAGATATGGGAGAATATTACTGAAAAACTGAAAGCACATCTGGGTATACAATATAACCTCTATTATGTGTTCTCAACATTGATTGGGTAATTTACATGACCTTGTTTGCAGTCATCAGATTAGAAGGATCCCCTGATATTTCTGTAGTGGTTGAGCTGGTATCAGAACAGTGTATCTTCATTTTCTTAATCTTTTCTTTAGAGATCACATAAACGCTTCCCAGATGATAATACAGTCTCTAGTAGGAAGATACTGTCGCTTCTGTAAGAAAAATGTGCTCTTGGAAAAGATATTTTGTGGGACTGAAGCATCTGTTCAGTTGGGTTTCCGTCTTGAAAAAGAAAAGGGCTTTTTGTAAACAAACATTTTTCACAACCATGCTCATCCGGGGTCTGCTGCTCTGGTTCAGCTCCTCTGCACTGAGCTGTTCTGCTGACTCACCACGTCCCTGGGCAAGGTGAGACCCATCGCTGCCAGCTCAGGAAAAAGCTGAGCATGGGAATGGAAACACACTCACTGTCACCGCTTGAGGAAGCTGTGGGAAGGAGGATGCTGCCAGAAAGAAAACTTATGAGCAGCTGAGCTTAGCTGGAAGCCCTTGCTGAAGGTTACCTGCTTCTTAGTTTTATTTAATATAGCACAGGGGAGCACCAAGACAGACATATATTCAGGGCCTCCATGCACATAGGCGTACCAGTGACCCATGGGGTGGAATATTTACATTGACTTTTGGCAAGAACATGGAGTATTTTCTTCCTGAAAAAATGTACTGGCTGTACTGTAGCAATATGTAGTATTCAGTTTATACTCGCTCATTAACTGAGCCCTTGGTTTTCTTATAAAAAAACCCAAAAAACTCATTTCTGCCATTGGAAAGACCAGATTGCTGCAGAAAATTACAATCCAAAAAAGATCTCTCTTTTTTTTTAAATTTCTTATAATTTGATATTTTAATTATCCTGCTGTCAAATGTCTAAAGTTGTTGTTTGACTTAAAGGATTTGGAAGCTGTTACAGCAAAGGAAGGAGGCAGATATGACAGCTAAATGAATACCAGATGGCTTATCAAAAAGCATAAGTGTAGGGGTGTGCAGAGACACCAGGCTTGGGTGGGTTTGCATGGCTTGCTAGAGTAGCAGCTCCATCTTGGCTAATATAACCCCTCTTCAGCTCTGGTGGGCACGCTAACACGGCTGTAGAGCTCTTTGGTATCACTGCACTGTCTTTTATTTTACCACACAGGCACACTTGGTTACAAATTTGGTTGAATGTTAGCAATAGAAGTACTTGAAGAAAAGACTGGCAGCCATAAAAATAGGGGCAACCTAACCCAAATCCAGATACAAAAAAACTGGGGAAATTTATTGCAGCTTTCTGTGTTGTAACAGGTTTAAGGAAATAGCGATGACTGGTGTTTTAGCTAAGTAACCTTTGCTAACTCAGAAAATCATCTTGCAGGGCACCCTTAACAGTACAGCGCATAGTCAAATTGCTTCTGTGAATCATGGCTTCATGTGTTAAAAATCCCATCGACTACAAACAGGTAGCGTACAAAGTTACACCAGGATCTTCTGCCCTCTTGTAAATACTCCTGTGCAAGAGTGAAACACTGCATTGAGCCCCCAAGGTATATCATGCAAGAAAACAACAAAACTAGTCAGCATTTCTGAGAGGAAACAACTGCTACTCCCCCAAATTAAATACGTGTAGAGACATTAATCAGTGATGTGCAAGTGATGTGCAGCTCTGCTCTCTGCCCCTTTCTCTCCACCTACAGCTCCACTATCACTGTCCTTTCAAAGATTCCCTTTTGGTTTTCTCTTTTATTCTTTGTTTTTCCCTTTTATTCTGTACCAGCATCTCTGAGTTTTCTGGTTTCTTGCTCTGTCCTTAGTCCAACTCTTGTTCCTTTCTCTCTCAAGATGTTTTCTTTTCAACTCGTTTTCCCCTCACCATCTTTGTGATCACCTTTTCTTTTAGTATAGGTGCTCTTCACTTCCAACTAAAAACCTCACTGCACAATCTACCTTGGCACTGCCTGTAAGATCCATTGCCTCAATTAAACAGAAGCTTTGCTCATGACCAGACAGGTAATTTTTTAGCTCTTAGTTACACATGCAGCTCGATGAGCTTCTCTTTCCAGTTTAAATCAAGTATATTTTTGTTTTGTGCTAATAATTTATTTAAACTACATTATAGTGATAAAAAATACCTGCATGACTAGTTCAACTATTATTCTTTTAATTTGTTCTTAAAAAATACAGCCTATGTATAGACAAGGCAGTGAGTGACCACAGAATACAACAATTAAGAGAAATGCAATTTGGAGGTTAGCAAACCCAAAGGAAAAATAAAAATTGAAGAGCTATTTTAAAAGTGCACTAGAGCAATAACTAACTTTAAGAAATTGCAATCTGTTCAAAAACTTAGAAGAAGAAAATCAGATGAAATTCAGAAATATATATTATTTCCACAAGAATAATTCCTTTAGCTGTAACCAGACACCTGCTCATGCTTTGGTATCACCATCTCCAGCTACCCGGAGGCCTCCCTGTGCAGTCACTGCAGTGCTAGCCAGCCTCTTAGAACTGGGAATCACTCCCGTATTTATGCAACAGAGGTAAACAGTTTTATATTCATAAGGCCTCTCCTGGGAATAAGTCACAGGAGGCTTGTATTTTTGCAGGAATAGCCTGCTACTGTTTGATCTGGTTAACGTTCAGGAGGAAGATCCTGTTTTAGTGCTTTTCTTGGTGTGCATCTCTTGCCATATGGTCGAACAACCAACACATTTTTGGGTAGGACCATAAAGACAACTATAAAAGAAAATGGCTTCAGTGTCCATCCCCCTCAACCAACAATCAGTACACAATATTCCTGTTAGGAATAACAGCAGCAAATAATAGTAACAACTGCCTGACTTGGAAACTTCATTACAAACTGTGGTGAAAACTTCAATCAAAAAATTGATTTGCATTATTTTTTATTTCCTGCACCATTTTGGTTTTTTCCTCCTCTGAAGATGGGGCTATGAATAAATAAAATCAGGGCTTGAGGCTCTTTATCTGAATTTAGCAGACCTCAGAATGATCAAGGTAGGCTGTTCATCACGCTTTCAAATCCTTGGTAGCAACATACAGCTTCTACTCTTCATTAACAAGTTACAAAGCACTAACTGCTAGTTAATCACATTAAATGTTTATTAGCAGTGTACAAATCAATCAGTAGCATCTCGGAAAAAGTAACTCTTTTAATAAATAAAAAACGCTCCAATTAACTTATCTCAGTTCTCCTTGTTTATCTCAACATTTTACTATCTTGCCATTAAATAGCCTGAATTGCTCCTCAAAAAGCATTTATTTCTTTAAATATAACTGCAACCTAAAGTAAACACAGAGGATTATCTAAACCTATTTAAAATAGAATATAAAAATACTGCTGTTTGTTGGTAATGTGACTAGTTAATCTATGCATTAGCCTTTCATATACTATATTTTTATAAACATTTTACATATAATTACATTTAGGGTGTAAGCGATCAGTCTTTTCTGAGGAATGCATATACAGTTCCTTGACATGTTTTCTTCCTTCATGTAAGCCAAAATTTAACAAAAAAGCTATTCAACAGGAACACAGCAAGGTGAGAGGAGTGTCTCACAGGGCAGTGCACATCAGAGTCCAAAGCTTTGAGGCAGTATGGAAGAGAGGGTAGAGAAGACAATCAGACCCATGACTCAAATTTATATACTTTCAGATAATAGGTTTGGTGTCTGGGTATTTATAGAGGATGTGAGCCAATACTGTAAAAATTTAAGCCTTTCCTCAGCAGGGAAGGATTATACTAACCAGAATATACCGGCAACCGTGTAACTCCACTCTGATCTGTTCAGCCATGAATTGTAAGAATTGCTCAAAAAATGAATTTCAGTTTGAATTTTCTTATTTGCCTAACAGCATGTTTCCTCTGCGTCCAGAAAGGGTGCACCTACCAAGCCTGATGCAGAGTTATGCGGAAGTATTTCAGCAAACCTAGAGACCAGAAGCACAGGGTCTCTTCCCTACAGCGCTGCAGGTGCCCAGACACTTCCTCAGGGAGCTGGATACTACCATGCGATGCTGCACAGTGCAGAGCGGATACACCCAAATGGCCCAGTTCGCCTGTTCTCCCAGTGCAGATGTTTCCTCAAAAGAAACCATAAGCTAAAATCACTGCTTTGGATTACAACTCACAGAACAATGTGTCAAAGGCCTTAAGAAAAACAAACAAACAAACTGAAATGCAATCCCAAGCAGGTATTAGGACAGCATTCCTGAAATACCATGCTTGGACTCCGATGTTTCGTACACAGATATCAGCAAGGGCCACCTTGGACCACCCGTTCTGGAAACTAGTAAGCATGAGGATGTTGAACAAAGACTGCCATGAAATCATCTGCATGCAGTTTCTAAAGTTGTATTTCCAGCCATAAACGTGCTAGAGATGCTTCAACACATGCAGAAACTTGGATGTTTTTAAGCTCCTGGAAAAATACTGATGGCAAGGTGCCAGGTAATTTCAACTTCATGATGCCAAGTGAAGAGAGCATATGACACGAGGAGAGCGTAGAAGGTGACACTCTCCTCTTCTGTTTACCTCCACAGACACCAGCTCTAGTCTTGGTGTTTTACACCTCTGATTTCAGCCACAATACCCCAGGTAGAGCCAGACACCCCAGTCAGCACTCACTGGAGACTCAGTGCTGACACAGCACTGCATGTCTGTACCTTAAAATGCATCCTGCCAATGACCTGTTATTCCTGCTTATTTTCTATTGAAATCTTAATATTTTTGGTTAAAAATAGAAAGAAAACTTAGATTAACCAAATCAATAAAGACCTGGACATTTGAAGAGAGGCATACAATACTCTCCAAACTACTGGCAAATGTATCTTCATTTGAAAATATCCATATAGATAGTTGTTTCAAGATTACATTTATTCAGATGAACTCTTTCAGTTTGACTCACTTGCCTTTGATGTTAAAAAGAAGGGAGAAGAAAGCAGCAAGTACTGTAATCTACAGTGTAAATCAACACTTCTGATTATATTTCACCCCACAGTAACAGGAGACTCACAGTGTTTCTACACAAACCATTGCTCCATACATAATCGTTCCAGTTAAGTTTACTGTTTCCACCTGTTTTCTATCATGGCATTTTTACTCAATCTCTTTTCCCATGCAGGAAGAGGTCAACAGGATTGCAGGAAAGCTGGAAGTATCTTATGAGTAACAGGGATCTGGGAAATGAACCTCATTTGTAGGGGACATGAGTTAGCAAGACCATACTGGGGTCAGCAAGCGAGCATGCCTAGTCCTTCAGCAAGCTGGTACTGGCAAAACATGTTAGTTTAATGTCTGGAGCACTTTTGCTGGTGGAGATCACAGCCATTTAGCAAATTTCAACATGGGGTCATCACCTCACTAGGCTGGCCCCCCATAACCCTGTCACGCCACTGTAGTTAAGCAAAGTGGCACAGGTACATCAGAGCAATGCAAGACTCATTGCAGACATGTATTTAGTAACCCATTACACATTTTCCTCAGCTTGTTTCATGGTCTTTACAACAAAGGGAGTATTTGCTCAATAAATGTCTCACTCAGCTGGCTGTGTCTATAGCTTATGCATTTAGGTGCATCCTGTTCCTGATGCCTACACACTGCTCTCTGGAAGTTACACATTCATCAAAATTAAAATATGTTCCCTGGATTCAGACATCACAATCAAGGCTTGAGAGCAAAACTGTGAGCAATCAACACATTAAGTCATTCCAGCCTTGGCAGAAGACAATAGCATTCAAGTCAAGAAACAATTCATGCTCGAAATAAATAATTAAGGGCTGTATTGTGCCTTTGAGGTAGAGCCCTATCCTGGGAGTAGCTCACAGATATACCACCAAGCCTGGTGCCTTCTGCAGCCTCCAAAGGACTGTCAGAACAGGGCAAGACGATACCAGGCTTGAAGAAGTCCTTTTCTCCTTGTAATTGATCTAAAAGCTAGAATCTCACTCACAGTCCAGATACTGCGAACAGCTTGCCATTATTAGTGCCACACTGCTCTGTGGAAAGGAAACAAAGTGTATGCAACCTGCAGCCTACCCAGGCCGGTTTGTAACTGAAGATAGCACTTCCAGCATATGACATCTTAAGGTTGGAAATTTCCATTTGGATCCTCCCAGTGCCCCAAAGAGGTCCCAAAAGTCAAATCTTGACATCGTTATTACGCCATGTCGCAACAGATCAACTTCTGTGACATGTTCCTCTCGCTTTGCATGGCAACAAGTAGTGAGACACATTAATATTGCTAACAGAGCAAAATTTAGGGAGAAATAAGTGTTATTAGAGTCTGTCTCTAAATTACAGAGATATCCTAAATGACAGGGTATTTTATGTTATTGTTCTATCCCTCTTCCCTCCACAGTAGCAGGGGAAGCTACAGTCTCCCTGCGGATGCTCAGAAATCTGGTCTAGCAGGAAAGAGCATTCCAGCCAAAGACAGACAGACTGTCAGCTCAGCAAAAGTCAAAGAACTTAAAAAATATTTAATAAGGTTTCCCTGCAGACATTAATGATTCCAATGGCTCACATTTTACCTAAAAGCAGCAAAAATTTAATCTCGTTCATAAACAAGTTCATGCCAGCATTCAGATTCAAGACCGTGCAAGATAAATATTTATAGACTGGCTTTTGCAACTTGTCATGTTCTAGCACAGACCTTCATTAGCAAACCATGACAGCGGTTTAGGGAAAGAAAAGTCCAAAGCTTCAGAAGACACAGCAATCCCCCTTCTATTAACATGGGAGTTGCTCTATTTTGCATTTTAAATACATCAAATGCACACAACTCTTCATATTTTGGGATGAACTCCAATCTTATTTCAGTCTCATATTGGTAAGATTTAATTCCTTCCCATTTAAAACCATCTTCGCGAATTCACAGTCCTTATATAGATACCCTTCAAGTCAATCCACAACTTACGGACCAAAATTTTAAAGTTGTGTGATGATTAAATTTTACATATACGCTCTTAAATAAATGATAATCTAGAAAAGAGTTCCCATGAGTTGAACAGGCACTGAGCTCTCTTCAGCCATCCCAATTAAGCCCATAAAAAGTGTACAGTCCAAGGTGCCAAACTTTGGGGAGGATAAATCTGTAATTTCTATTCTGGTTTAAAAATGCTTCTAGAAGAAAACCAGAAAAATTCTGCGAAAGCACAATCACCAGAAATACTATTTATAAAATGCAAGTATTTCCAAACTCATTATTAGATTATGATTCTTCCACATGACAGAAGACACAAACCTTACAGCACTCCTAATGGAGTAAAGAGCACGTGCGAGCGTGCTCAGAAACAGACAGCAGAGAATCAACACTCGCTTAAAAAAGCATTGTTATCAATGTCCTAATTGTGAATCTTACTTCAGACAATAGCGTAATTCCCTTCTCAGTGAGAGTATTTTCCACATGTGGACTCTCTGGAGCCCTGGGTGGTGCAATTGAAGGTGTTCCTGCAGGCTGAACTTTGACATAATCCATCTTTGAATCACAACACAGACCAATCAGTGAAAACAAGAGACACAAACCCACTGGAAACCAGGCTTCAGTATTTCTGGTGATCATGAGACCCCACATGTCCAATAACTTCACCGTTAAAATGTTAAGTTTCCACATGCATTAGAAACTCACTATGCAGCTTTGATCCTGCCTGCATGAGGAACATGCACTTCTCCAGGCTTCATTATTACCATGTCATACACTATTAGGCAACAATTAATACATAATTTGATTGTTATGCTCTGTCTATATATAAATAAATATATATATATAAATAAAAAAATTATATATAAACATTTGATGTACGTGCGAAGCTGAGGAGCCACTGGTGCAAGGCTACCATCTGTGGGATTATGACAGAACGCATCTGTGCCTGAAACCCCCTAACTGGTTAGTTTTACCCTACTGATATTATTTTGCTTTTCTCCCTGCTTTGCCAAATGCAGTATTATCAGAAAATGTTCCCTTCCCAGGGAAAACTATCTATGTTTTAATGAAATTTTCGTACATCATACACAGTAATACGTAGCTTACTTTTGTTTCATGTCATCTAGGTGGCTCAGAGTTTGCAGGTATGCTGCTTTGAAGAAAATAAAGGAGCAGGCTGCCAGAGCACATTTGTCCAAAAGTATGACTTGGCCCCACAACTGCTTTCCCAACAGTGAACAATACTGGTATTTCAAGTAAAGAACAAGATCAACATAAGACAGCAAGAAAAATACATAAATAACTAAAAATTATTCTCCTAAATAAAAACAATCACATACAGAATTCAAAGCCTTTGACCCACTTCCCAAATCTTGTTCTGAGTTGAGGCAGTGTCCGAGGATACCTGCCATCCTTTGTGTAAGTACTGCGCACTAGCCTGATTTGCTTACCCTTGGCAAGTATGAAGTACCAGATTTTACCACTAATATTTTTTTTACCCCTAATACTATTTAGTGGCTTCAAGCCTTTAGTGTAGTGAGACTCACTTTGAAAGAGGTTCTGATCTACCTTCCTATACAGGAACTTGATCCATCTTGACAGGCCATAAGAAAGGCTCGGTCCTCTAAATTAAATAGCATAAAGCTGTGAAAAGACTTATGTTTAAATTACCCTTACTGCCTTTTGACTTCTCCCATCAGTTAGATAAAGATTAATTTATACCTCAGAATTGTAAGGAGTAATAGACCTCAAGACATAATCTTTCCATACTCCTGCACTGAAACAGGGTACACATATCCACGCCAACTCTGACACATGTTGGTCAGACCTGTTCTATAAAACGCAAGTGAATAAAATACAGCATGAGAGATTCCATGACTTGGTAGACAATTGCAGTGCTTCATTATCATTAAAGACAACATTTTTCCTAATAAGCAGCCCAAACCTTTCTTTCTTCACATTAAGCTGTTTGCACCTTGTCCTACAGCCAGTCAACAGAGAAGACAGTTGATTACCATCATCTTTAAAGGTAAGCAAAAGCAAGTAGTTTCACACATGATAAGACTTATCATAGCTGCACTTAATGTTTTCTGTCCTAGACCAAGAAAACTCGATTTCCTCAACCCCTTATTATGTGTCATTCTTCTCCCTGAACCTCCATGTACATCTTCTATGGATTTTTCAAGGAATTGTTGCCCAAAGCTATACAAAGAACACCAGCTGAGATCTTAACGTCTCTGGCTTCAGTAATTAACCTTCTGCATTTTCATAAACATTTCTCCACTAGCTCTGACCACACCAAAGTGAAGTTCTCCTTCCTTGGACTGGCCTTATACTGTTGGCTTTGGTTCATTTTTACTGAATTTCAGCTTGTTGGTTCTGTTTGCCAGTTTACTTTGGATTATCATCCCATCCTCCATTCTGCCTTGGGAAACCTGCACCGGTCTGAAGTCAGCCAAACACATTATGTATTCCATCAAGCAGTCATAGCCACAGGGCCAAGTTAGTGTGACGTTGGAGACATTACCCAGAGTCTTTCTTCTCTACCTGCTCCTTATCAGAAGTGATGAAGTTTGCACCAAACAATCCTCTCTTTATACAGATGTCCTCCTTGATTCTGCTCACTCTCTCCCCCCTAAAAACAGGACTTCCTGACATACCTGGATTTACCCTCCTCCCTGTAACATGCTTGGTATCTTCTCTACCAGTTCAGTAACCATCACACTTTCATCTGTCCTTTTAGGACTCCTTTTCATAGATACAGAATAGAAATGTTGTTTATTTCTCTCATGGAGCTGTTGTATTTACACAAACGCAACTTTTTGGTCAGCTGTTTCGAGATATTTTCAATACTTCTATATGTAGGTGGATTTCAGAGATATTGGAGTGACTATTCACACTCTGTTCCCCTCCACTATCCTACCTGTCCTCCGTAACTCATAAACTGACGTAACATAAAGTCGTCTTCTGAGCATTCACGGCAAAAGTGCTCCAGAAGAAGCATGTGTATTTGCCCAAGATACCTTATCTAAGCTATACGCCATCCAGCCCAGCATACATTAAGACATTTGTTTGATTCACAATGTTGCAGCTCAGCATTTGGTTAATCGTTTTTCTGCTTGGGACTGCCTCATCATACCTATACCTTTTACGAACTTCCCTTGAGGTTGTAGCTGGATTCCTCTCTAGGGCAGCTGTGACGAGCAAGTCTCCTGTCTGAACACTACTGAAAACAATCTCCTGAGCCACTCCAACGTTTCACTGGAAGCGTCACACAACAGTAAAGACCGAAGAGCTGACAAAATCGCAAAAGAAACATGGAAATTTTGTTTTTAAAAACGTAAGGAAAATAACCAATAGGGGCAGAATGGCAGACCTTGTTTCACAGTATCACATAAGATAGCAAAGAAGAGAGAGCTACTTATATTTTGAAGTAGTCATTTGTTGAGCTTCTACCTGAAAATGTATTTTATTTGAAAAAATCAGAAGCTTTTCCCCAAAACTTTCTGACCTAATAGGGGAAAATAATATTTTTGTTAGTTTCGAAAACAGATGTTATTCTGGTTTTGTGTCAATTAGGCTGCCAAAGTATTTTGCTCAATTCATAGAAGTTAAATGGAAAATGAACTTCCAGTAGAAATGTTAAAAGTTAAAAAAATTAGATGCCCTGACTTTATGCTGGAGACTCTGACTTTTTAAATAAGGGGCTCACAGAATGGCAAGAAGTAAAATTAGTTTTGATGATTTTGCTGTGAATTAAAAGTATAATGAAAATAATTTCAGGACAGGATGAAAGTAACTGACAAAGTATACTTTATTTTTTATACACTAAGGGGCACTTTTCAGTCAAAACTTCATTCTGTTCTCAACTTAGAAAAGAGTTTCAATGGGAAAATTTCTACCACCCATAATAATTGTATTCATGTTCCTCACAATTTATACCAGAGGAATCACTTGTAGAATATTCAAATTATTTTGTTATTGTGCTGTGATTTGCAAATACAATTAAAAATAAGACAGAAAAGTTTCCCAGGTCCCAAAAGATGACCTACAGAAAACTACAAAAATAAAGCTCAGGGCTAGAAAAATTAAAGAAGTGATAAAGATGAAAGTCTTTTTAAAGTTGGTGAGATCTAAAGATTTCCTGACATCCCAATACTGTAACGGCAGAATTGCTGACACTAGCTTTTTATCATCTGGGCTGTGTAAGGTTAACAGCTTTCTGTTGCCTCTTTTGTTCTGTCCATAGAGAAAAACAATGACCCCTAATGAAAAATTCATGCAAGCACACACAATATCAGGGGTATTTTTTGACTGTCACTGGACTCAACCTGAGCTTTTCATAGGAAACTTCAGAGAAGGATTGATGGCGTTACTAACAGAAGAGACAAAAGAGTTTTGAAACGTTGTTTTCTGAGCTGCCCTAGCTTTAAGGGTCTTGTGCCCACTCTTTCCCATCCCCATGTACTTTGGGGGTGGAGAAAAAATAGAAGATAAATATGACCTATCCAGGAAAAAGAAAAAAATGCTATGTTCTGTTTTGTGCTTTGATCGAAGGGACAAAAATATATATTGCATGCACTTAATATTACAAAACATACCAGTAGTTCACAACTCTTTGGAACAGTTTCAGAGATGGCATATAGACATTTTTATCTGTAAACATCCTAAAGGTGAAAGGATGCTACAGACTACTGATCTCTAGATCTCTAGCCTGCAGCAGAACGGAGCTTTACCAGTGGATTTACAGTTGGTCTGCATTTTGGCATTCACTATGTTAACTGCATATTAAACACAGACCAAAAACTGCAAAATACACAGTGCCTGGAAAATCAGCTAGTAAAAAATTATTAGGTAAAGAACATACGGGGTCTATCCTGTGCTTCAGAGTATCTGTTTTGTCACGAAAAAAAAGAAAATAAAGGAATATAACAGAACTGAGAGCAAAATATGCTGCAAAAGCATGAATATATTAAAAATCTAAACATACACAAAGTAAAAAATCTACCAAGGGCTATTAAACCTGAAGTTATACTTTCTGGCAAAGGAGAATGGTGGAAGAGGAAGTACAAGCCTTCTACTGCCCTCGGCATGTGTTTGCTCAGGCAGCGAGATCCTCTGAAAAACACACCTATTGTGAGCCATAAGGTCTTGGTTCAGACAAACCCTTCAGTTTGTGCTTAGCTTTAAACTAATCAGACGTGAGCACAGATTAATTGTTCATTTTTCTTTTAGTTTTTTGGTTTATTATTCCTAAGTGGAGATGAAGCAAAGCACATCTTACTAAGGCTATGCTCAGGACCCATATAAGAAACCAGAGGAATATGAATTTTTGGTTAGCAGTTGCTGCCTCAGGTTCATCCTTGATAATGGTCTGGAGCCCTTCCTAGGATCAGCACCTTCCAGAGAAGACTTCTCCAAAGGTAGTAATAGACTACAGACGGATCAATAGCAACTACAATCCTCTGTACGGACCATGAGAATTTCAGGTAACACTCCCTGCTTAGATGGCTGAAGTTGCATGCAGTCTGCTGCCATATTGTAAAGCACAATCAGCAAAGTATCAAGTACCACTGTAACTAACTGCATTAAATAGTGTAAATCTCTCAGCAACAAAGCAAATGCAGAGATGGCCCAGAACCCACACAGGTAAGACAAAAATAATGCAAACAGCAGTAGCCACTCATTATGAATAAAAACATTTTCAAAGCCTTTACTCAGATTTTACTTTGTTCCTGCTCAGGCAGTGCTCCTGTTTGTGCGGGGGTTTGCTGGTGTCAGGGCGCAGGGCGAACAGGGCCACACCATGAAGGGGCCAAGCTTGGAGGCTGAAATGAGGTCCTGGGCCCACAGGCAGGCATGGGGGGAGGCTGGGCAGGGTCAGTAATGGCCCCTCAGGGCCCTGACAGCTGGAACGACACTGAAACAGCAATTAAAAATCTAGTTGTGACACCTACTTTTTGCATTTCCATTTTTTACCCCAGTGCTTTTGGAATCAAGGACACCTCTTGCCTCGACTAACTGCACATCTTTGTCCACCTCGCAGGGAAGCATAATCTTCAGCAAACAGGTAAGATCTGTCATATGTATGACAATACTTCCTATATTTGCATGTGTGATCCTTAAACACACTTTCAACAAGGCTCTGCATGTACGTGGGATTTTACCAGGGCACGGAAGCTGCCACAGCAAGAACGTTACATTTAACATAGGCAGTCACCAGCTGTTGACCAGCTTTTCACCTGGTGTAAGATAGTCAACGTAAAGCCAGTGAAGGCAGCAGGCTGATGTGAGCCTACAGCACCTGAGAATATATCCCTGTATTTCTACTTCAGGTTATACCATGTTACCTTCAAATTAGTAATTTTGATATATATCATACACAGGAGAAGTTTCCATAGCATAAACCTGGCATCACAGCAGGTAAGGACAAGATCACAGAATCACAGAATCATATAGGTTGGAAAAGACCTTTAAGATCATCGAGTCCAACCCTAAACCTAACGCTACCAAGACCACCACTATACCATGTCCCTAAGCACCTCATCCAAACGTCTTTGAAATACTTCCAGGGATGGCGACTCAACCACTTCCCTGGGCAGCCTCTTCCAATGCTTGATAACCCTTTCAGTGAAGTAAAATTTCCTAATATCCAGTCTAAACCTCCCCTGGCGCAACTTGACGCCATTTCCTCTTGTCCTATCGCTTGTTACCTGGGAGAAGAGACCAACGCCCACCTCTCTACAGCCTCCTTTCAGGTAATTGTAGAGAGCGATAAGGTCTCCCCTCAGCCTCCTTTTCTCCAGGCTAAACAATCCCAGTTCCCTCAGCCGCTCCTCTCAGAAGACTTCTGCTCTAGACCCTTCGCCAGCTTCCTTGCCCTTCTCTGGACACGCTCCAGCACCTCAATGTCTTTCTTGTAGCGAGGGGCCCAAAACTGAACGCAGTATTCGAGGTGCGGCCTCACCAGTGCCGAGTACAGGGGCACGATCGCTTCCCTAGTCCTGCTGGCCACACTGTTTTTGATACAAGCCAAGATGCCATTGGCTTTCTTGGCCGCCCGGGCACACTGCTGGCTCATATGCAGGTGGCTGTCAACCAACACGCCCAGGTCCTTCTCTGCCTGGCAGCTTTCCAGCCACTCTTCCCCAAGCCTGTAGCATTGCATGGGGTTGCTGTGGCCCAAGTGCAGGACCTTGCACTTGGCCTTGTTAAACCTCATACAATTGGCCTCGGCCCATCGATCCAGCCTTTCCAGGTCCCTCTGCAGAGCCTTCCTACCCTCCAGCAGATCAACACCCCCACACAACTTGGTGTGAAGATGTGAAGAAACATTCTTAATCTTCCCAGGACCAGGGTTCCCAGGCAGGAAGTACGTGCTCCTGTGTTGAATACATCAATACAGCATACACTTACCAATCAACCATACAGCACACATGGAAAAAAAGTCTGGCCTGAAACTACTCCCACACAGTAAATGCATCCAGGAAGTGTCAAATAAAATGTAAAACATCTCCAGCTCTCTACATAAAGTATGTCTGTGTGGAAAAGGAGGGTGTCTGGGGAGAGCCTTTCCTCCCTGCTATGGGAAACAAACACATTTCCACCTGGTATATTATATGCGCAAGGATGTTATTTCTTGTTATTGGACTCTCTTGTTATTATGAGAGCAAGTTAACAGCAGAGCACAGACACCAGAAAGTTGGTAGGTGCTGCAATTTAATAATTATGATATTTTGGCTGCTGCTGTAAACAAAAGCATTTTACAGTGACAGAATGGCACTCTGAGCGCATAGATAGGCTGAAACTAAATATGTTGAAGTAATTCCTAAGTTTTCCTAGTCAGTGTGCAAAGTAGGGTTCCTGTATTTACTAACCCACTCCATACGGTCCCTCCACTTAGCAGTTTGGCCCACAGGCAAATAGGTGGTCTGGGACTGAATCCTGACCTTCTCCACAGAGGCATTGCCGTTGCTTTGCTACTCAACACAACTGTTGTTGTGTTCATGAGGCCCTGTAATAGAGAAGGAGCAACTCAGGCCCTGATTAAGCAAAAGGTGTTGTGGAGATGAATCTACATGTTTTAAAAAACAAAATCTGAAAAAAAACAAAACCCAGAAACGCTGTCAACTACACTGAATACATTTCCATTGCTTCAAGAGAACTCGCATACATGAGCAAAAGGCTGGCAAAGGGACAGAGTAGCCCTTCAATTTCACTTACGCGTTTCAGGGACCTGTCTCAGGAAGTCAGCCCTTAAAACATGAATGAGTTATTGAGGTACCAAGGAGTTTTTTCCCTCCTCCCAGTTCCTCTCTGTGTAACTCTCAGTTCTTCCAACCAAAGAAAACTGCTGCTGATCTCCACCGCTGAGGATCTGCGCCCTGAGAGCCACATGCTCCCTCGCAGGGACGAAGGGCAGGACTGCAGCGTAGACATGGGTCAAGGGCAATGATTTGTTTGAAGTTCATGAGGCTGCACGGGGAGTGCTGCCGCATCCACTTCTGGGCTACCCAGTGAAAGAAAGATGTGGGAAAACTAGAAATAGGCCAGTGGAGGACCACTGAGATGCTCAGCAGGCTGGAGCACTGGGCATAAGAAGGGAGCTGGGCTTGTTCAGCCAGGAAAAGACAAAGCTAAGGGAAGAAAACCTGTTTTCTATTTCCAAATACCTAACTAGCCATTACAGAGAAGACCAAGCCAAGCCCTACTCAGAGGCTCACAGAGAAAGGGATAGAGCAACAGTCACAAGCTGCAACAAGGGAAATTCTGAGCAGATATGAAGGATAAAAGAAATCACCAGGAGATGGTGAAGTGCTGCAACAGGCTGCACGGAGAAGCTGGGCAATCTCCAACATTGGAGTTATTCAAGAGGCAACTGGACACAGTCCTGAGCAACCTGACCTGGCTTTGAAGTTGTCCCTGCTCTGAGCTGGAGGTGGACAAGTTGGTATCCACAGGCCTCTTCCAACCTACACTATTCTACAATTCTAAATCCAAACTTAAATGAAGGATCAGTCACTGGTCTGCCTGAAAGAGAGACAAAGAGGAAGGGATGGGAATGGGACTGTACAGGCTGTAGATGTGATTGAGAAATGCACTGAGAAATGCTAATCAAAGGGAAAGGAGGGGAAAACATTTGCTCCCATTTTTAGCAAACTCATGTTAGGTCTTTTTCTTTTATAAGCTAAAAAAATCCAACTCTATCCTTTTTCCAAAATATGAAGAAAACAGCCTGGTACACTGTCCTTTCCTGTTTCTCATGACAATGCTGGGCTTTTTTGTGGTTTTGTGGTTATTCTTTTTAATTAAACAAATCAACATTAACAGTTTGTATTTATTCTGCAAAAATCAAAGGGGGAAGGGCAACTGTCTTTTAGGTCACTAATTCTTTGGGTTGAGCCTACACATTGCACACCTTCAGCCAGGCCTCAAGTGAAGTGAAAGAAGTAAAATAAGGTGTTGACGTGTACAAAAAGAAAATGGAGCAATCAAACTGCATGCATGTTCTAAGTATCATCAACTGATTGGTACAAACAGGCAAGGAAAAATTAGCAAGATTAAAAACAGTGACAGACGGCCCCAGACTGATCTATTAAGCCCTCTGTATTTGTGCGTAGGCGTTTGTTGCAAGGGGAGCAAGCAAAAGGCTTGAGCAAGTGAACCTGCATGCACCCTCGCAAAACATTAGCACAAAGTCAGTGTCAGGCATTTCCCCCCAATTCGATGTAGTAGCTGTGCAGGTTTACTCAAAATTGCTGAAACAGTTATAATTAGCTGCAAAACTCACAGTATCAGCGAATTAGAAGTAGTGATTTACGCAGGCCATGGGTAGGTCAGCCAGGGAAGGTCAACCAGGAATTTTATGATCCCAGGACAGATTGGTGCTGGCATAGCCAGGCAAACTCCCTCAGAGCAAGGAGAAACCCCAGCTTATAACTGCTCAAGACTTCACAACATGGCTTCTGATATTGAAGGAATCCTCAAAGTAGAAATTCCTTTTACCTCAGAATATGTGCATAGACACTACTACACTTATAAGCACAGGTGTGATTTGCAGAAAGCTGTGCAACCAGCTAAGACTTAAATCCAGTCCCATGCAGAGCCAGTACAGAGAGTACACACAGCATTAAATCTTGTGCTAGCACAGTGAACTGCATTATATTTAACCCATAGCGCCTCATCCTGTTGCGAATAAAATCAGCATAAGCAGAACCAAATCTTTAAAGGGATTGATATCTACTACAGGGATTTGATATCAAGTTCATCACAATTTGTAATAGGCATAAAGCCTAAATACTATTATGGATGTAATCGGTGTTTCTTAATGTGTGGCTCTGATCTGAATTCTTTTATTCAGACTAAACTCCCACACAATTCAATTCAAGATCAGGTTTTGTATTAAAACAACTGAAAACATTAAAAAAAAGACAAAGGGAATAAATGGAGGCCAGGTGGAAAGCTGGTTGACACTGTATTTTTGCACATTTCTTCCTGCTATATGTACATGGGAATAATCTGCACAGTCTGTTACATTTCTGTAAGATTACTGATAAAATACCTCTTGGTATGAGTATGAATCACAGAAGGGTTCATGTTGATGAAGGACCATTCCCCTGATTTATCCCATACAAATCAACCACTGCCTTTTCTTTTGAGGGGCGTGAGGAAGGAAGAGCTCTGTCACTCCTACGCTTGTCAGAGACCAAAGGATCAGTCAGATCCCAGATGGGAGTACATTTTCTCATGTCTGTGGTAAAATTAGCTACTGCAGATTTTATGGACCAAGCAACAATACACGCCCACACATCCAGGATTGGAAAACAACCCGTTGTTTTGAAATTATTACAGTCTTTACTATAGCTCAGGTTTACGTAACACAAAGAGTAACTGGATTTGATATTCTACAGCACGTACACTCTTCTGGGAAACATGAGGTTTTAACTGTAAATCTTAATAATTTGTCATTTTTTCTAAGACAGCTATAAAAAAATTTTATGCCAGACACAACAGTGTTGATTTTTGTCAAACTTTGAACCCCTCTTTTGTCCATATTTGAACCCCTCTCTTTTCTTATTTTTTAGTATGTGAAAAGATATTAGGAAGTTACCAATTCTCCCTTTAATTTTAAATAGGTAGCCCCACTAAAACTTGAATTCTCACCTGGAGGTGCTAGCCTTTGTTAACCATTGTGTCACTTTAGTCGTACATCAGCACTATCTTGTGGGTATCAGACCCAGCTTCTTCATTGTTTACTAAATTGTAAATTCTTTAAGGCTGAGTTCTTTAATTCTCATAGCATCATACATTATATAAGTTACCCAGCCATCTGTTTGGGTTCAATTTATATTAACATGAGTGTGCTTGCTCTCCATAGCCACATAAAGTTATTCAAAATTCTGTTAAGACTGCATATGTGAAAGACAATTTTTATCTTAGTTCCTAAGTAACACAGAAAAGGACATTGTAGAGAAGGTATGGTGTTTTCCTAAAACTTTGGATATGAGTTGCATTTTGTTGTGGAACAAGATCTACAAAGAAAATCTACGTGTGTCCCATTCAGGAGAGACAGACCCTTACAGCAAATGTGGTAAAGCAGGGCAACTTAGCTAGCGACTTTTTATCTTGACCAAACATTGGTTGTCTACCAGCTTCCCACTGCAACCAATATCCCATGGCAGGCTGGTGTTCAGTTAAGTTTCCCAATTATTACTCTCATTCACTTCAATGGATGCCCAGTCTGACCACATATCAGTGTCAAGCATACACGTTTTACATGTCTGTGTTTTGTAACTGTTCAGCAACTTTGTTGTTGTGCGTCAAACTAGTCTGGCCCTAAAGTCTTCTCTTTGTGCACAAAAGCATTAGGCTAGGGATAAGAAATAACGTGCTCTCACAACTTATTTTGCTAATACCATAAGAACCAGACTAACTGCTTTAGGACGTGGATCCAGTTTTTTCCTGGGTGAACACGAATGCAATCCCTCTCTCCTGCAATGCACAGAGATACCCCCCTGCCCAGGCATGGGGCTTTACACCTTCAGGTGAGACCTTGCCTCATGCCACACCAAATGAAGGCCTGGAGAACTCCTGTTTTGCTAGGGCAGACACTGGATGGAGATGAGGATGTAGACAACACACCATGCTTTCACAGAGTAACCTAAAACTGTACTCTCTGTGTCTCCCCAGAGTCACCATTTCTAGGCAACTGAGGGGTGGCAAGGTGGAAATCCTCTGTACAACACTTAAGCAGGTGCTAGCAGCACAGAAAGGCGTATTCAGGAATAAGGAACTGAGTTATCAACAACCCTAAATTAAATGGGGAAGGTCAGTGGGAACTGAGCTCTTTTGAAAGTCCCAGACCTAAAAACCTTGGATGAAACATACTCTCTATTTAATGCTTTTCAGTAGTACAGCAGGTCATTTTGGCCTGATAGGAAACCAGCTGCTCACAACTGGCATAGCTAAAGCTGGTTTAGATGCAGACATAACCTGTTGGTGTACATATCTTAGAGTGGAAAGGAGTTTGTGACTCTTTTCAGAAAGCCTTTCCCCACCTTTCTGCTATTTCCACTTTTTATTTTATTTTATTTTATAAGACTTAATAAATCCATCACAATCCACCAGAGGTGGTTTTTTGTCAACACTTAATGATAACACCTTCCCTGAAGCAGAACTGAAAATACACTGAGCTTCAGAGAGAGGAGGAATAACAAGTGCTTTGCATTTGAGACTGACTTTTCACTGCCTTTTTTTTTCAGATCCATGTGCAAATATTCCAAGATGCATTTAATGTGTAATAAAATTTGCTTGATTGGTGACTGCTTTCATGCAAGTAAGGTATCTTTCTGTGTAATGGAATATAAAAAAAAATCCTTCTTTGAGCCAGAGGAAGGAAAAGTCTGAGCCGGGTTTATATTACTACCTCAATCCTGCAAACACTTCTGATAACAGATACTACTGAGCAATCCAACAGCACTATTAAACAGCGTACTTTGTGGTAAGCTTTGGTAGGATGGGCAACTGATGGGCATTAGCAAACAGACATTGGTATAAGTGTTTTGAGTCAAACTGGAAATTGGATACTAGAAGGGGAAAAAATTATTTATTGCTCACAAAAATAGATCCTTCAGAGAAGTGACTTAGCAACCTCAATACTGCACAGTGCCTTCTTTAAAATATACTTTTTAATGGGGTCCAATTTTTAAAAATTATTTTCCAGATAAACAGTGTGTACAGAAAACAGCCCTCACTATAGAAACCAGAACTGAACAGCACAATCCAAGTTGAAACACTGAGCAAAACACACCGTACTCAAACTTGCATTCATCCTACAGTCTGCAAACACATGTTCTTGATCCAAAATACTTGTCAGTCAGAGCTTGTTCCTCCCTGTCCTGCCACACTGCTATGCATTACTCTTGGAGATGTGACTTGTTAAGGAGATAAGATGCCATAATGGCATGTGTGTTTGTCAGCTAACGGTTGCCTAAATTCCTTCCTGATTTGTTTTGCTGTTTGGCTGTCAAATCAATCCAAATACTTGGCCAACTTCTAAATTACCATTTATTTTTACCCCAATATGAAACTTTGCACAAAAGATGCTGGCAGTATGCTTGCAAAAAATATGACCTTGGATTGGTGCTACAAGAAAACGTGATGCCAGGGTGGTGTTAAGAATAAAACCCTCTTCAGCTCTGCAAAACATCAGTGAGGTTTGCCTTCCCTGAAACATGCTTTTCAGACCCTGGAAGTACAGATTTCATAGGAGGCATTTTTTTAGTACAAGAACAGAGGGCAGCAGTAAGTTCAAAAGCCCTGGGGCACACATAGCACCTTGACTTCACTGAATCTGGAGTGACAGCACTGCTGGGCTAAACCTTAAGGCGACCAGTTGGGTGAAGTTCCTGTGGACTCAGTTGGAGCTCCCAATAAAAACAAAGCTTGTGAATGGAGCCCACTGTGGACTCCTTCAGCCTGCACATTTGCACTTCATGCACTGCTGTCTTAATTACTAGGCAACTTTGCTCTCCATTTCACCTTTCCTGTCTTTCAGTGCTTCCCCAGGTACTCAGCACTGCCTATGTGGGGTGCCATCACTTTATTCCTAGCTTCCCACCACACGGGGAGGACCTTGGTCAGTCCTGCAGACCCTGAGGGAATAACCCTTTTCCAGCAGCACCATCTGTCCCTCCTCTCATGCACAACAGGAGGCAAATAAAACAAAATGAACATTCAGTACTCTTTGAAAGCCTGCAACGTTTGGAGGCTCAGTACTGATTTTTAAACGTGCAATCATCTCCAAAGTGTGCAGCTATGCTCACCTATCAAGTAATGAGACGGTGCAACAGAAGTCAAATCATTTTCTAAATGGCTTTGATGGTTAAGTCTGCAACAACTTGTTTGGTTAGACGTACAAGAATAGAGGAAGGGAAAGAGAAAGCAGCAACGAAAGGATGACGGGAGAAGAAAGGGACAAAGAAGGAAGAGGGGAGATGAACAAACATGAAGGAAGATACAACTGTCCTGATATTAACTCTGCCTGCACATTTTTGCTGAGAATTAAGTAGGACAATGTTCCAAGATATGCTATCAAGAAAGTTACATTTTGGCAGTCTGCAAGACTGTCACATCATAAGGAATATATTCATTTCTTTACTAATTAATGCAGAAACTATTTGATAATATAGAGGGAGGGCTTACTATTTTTTAAAATCAAATAAATTTCCCTGCACTGTTATACTTCCACATTTCTTGAAATCCAAATTCCATATTTCAAAGTTGTATCTCAACTCCAAATGTCCAGCTTGTTTTTGGACCTCAGCCAGCCATCTTCTCACCTGGACATTAACCTCATTCTGTTGTGGTTGTTTTCCACTTGCTGCTTCACGTATAATGAATCCACTCCTTTACCGCTTCCTGAACGTGGTCCCACAGTGACCATGCTGTGGTTGCAGCAGCTAGCCATCCCCTGCCTGCCTATTTCTCCCTATGTGTTTCTTCCCTGAGCAAGGTCAGCTGTGGGGACATCTGCCCCAAGCCAGCACCAGACCAGCCTCCCTCTGGACTGACCCATGCTCCTGCCTCTCTTCAGGCCTGAGTACACTCGTGAATTTTTCTTTTCCTTTGTTCTGCCTTTGATCCCAGCACTTCTGTTTCCCCTGTGATAAGGATGTGGTTAGTACAGATCTGAAAAACATGAGGCAATCAATTAAATTCTTTCCTCTCTGATTAGCCTCATGAACCATTCCTTATGATTTTTACAAGACTAAAATTTGTCCTATACTTAAAATTACTGACAATTTTATTTTGAAAAAATGATTTCATGCTCACAGCAGATCAATTACAGCAGTCTGCCTTATGTATTTAAAAAGCTCATTCAAACTGCATAAAGTGGCTAAACCACTCTGAAAAGATATCACCCACATAAACCAACAAGAATTTAGGTGATAATAGCAAGTTGAACAACTGGAAGCCTAGTTTAAATACAAGCAACAACGTCCACACACAGATCTGTACGGGTTTAATAACAGTATCACATTTTTATTTATTCCTCTACATGCCCTGCATGCAAATAAGTCTTTAAACAACTTCCTGAATCTCAACCTAATATATGCATTTTATGTGAAAAATCAATGTCATTTCTCAGATCTCAAAGACTGATTATTCTCCACAGAAAATGGATCACCTTTATTCAATGAAGCTTCTTCTCTGTATGCAGTGTTTCATCTGCTTCTACTTTGTGCTTAATGTGTATTAACCCTCGTGCATGTGGGTCACTTAACTGGGCTTTGCTGATACACAGTGTGAATCACCAGTAGAAATAACTGTGTTCCCATGGCACTGCAGACCATCATCCACCTCAGCTATGTACTGCTATCCCCTTATACTTCTGTAAGGACACAGGCAAATGCTTACTGATGATCACAGTCAAGAAAGGAAATTCAGATTATCTGTGTTCTTTAGGCAATTTTTATTTTCTCAACCCCCTATTTTGTTAAAAATAAGAAATCAGTCTATTCTTACAGTGTTTTTCAAATTGAAACCTGGGAAAAGTAGGACTGACAGTTTCCTGTAAGCATGTGCAGGCACGTGTGTACACACTATAAAGATGGCATTTTGTGAAATGTTTCTAGAAAAAATAATAGGGGTTTGCTAATCTAGACTAGAAATCATTTTTCAAATGGTTGTTTTAGTGACAGCCCAAGACTTTGGCAGGCCTTCCTCTCCTCTTTTGTATCATAGATAAAGAGGATTGATTGCAGTTCACAGACTGTAGCACTGGCCTCTGTATCACTACAAAGCACAGATTTAGCAATCTTGTGGGTACAAAAAAGTGGGGTGAAAGTGACTCCAAGCTGAGACTTCAAGGGAGCATCAAATGAATTAATCTGCTACAGAGACAGGGAAGAACAAAGCAGAGGATCTTATCTGGGAGTAAGCAGGAGCTTTTTGTCAGAAAAGAGGTGGTAAGAAAAAGAAGGAACAACAGAAACAACTGAGAAGTAGTAGTAGGGCACTGGGAGTCAGTGACTTGAAGTGTGCCCCACCCATAGAAAGGCTGCTGAACTCCTCTCCCATTGCCCCACCAACCTTCTTAGAAAATACCTAAACAGAATTTTACCAACTAGGTGATTGTCCACACCAGTCCCCAATTCTGCAGAGTTTCACAGGTGCTCCTGTCCTACAGATAATGAAGAATAATTACTGAGAAAACAGAAAGAAAGCTAGAGCAGCGAGGAAGAGGAACAGGCTATTTCCTGCTTTAGCTTTCTCATAGCACAAATGGACGCTTCAGAAATGTGTTATATGCATCTTTACCGCAGGCCTGTTTTACCATACCCTCTTAAACAGATTAATAAACTCCACTTAGCAGAGACTCAACATGACAAAACGACACAATTGCTTTTCCAAGTTGGTCATTGGTTTATTATTCTGGCAACTATTGACTAACTAGCTACTCATTAGGTCAGGAACAAATTATCTTGTATTCAAGAACAGCAAAGGCTCAGTGATGCACAGCATCATTTAGGGAAGAGCAACCCAGCACTTGAAACACTTTGGATTGGAGGCTCCAAGCAGCTGAGTTTGCAGCAGAGCCCAATGAACTAAACCAGATAACAGTTCCCTAGAGAAAATGCTCTCCGTGTTGAAGCAGCAGAGCCATCTGCTACCCCTTCTCCCCCCGCTCTGCAGTCCCCAAGGTGAGCGAGAGGACTGGCATAGCAGGCAGTGACCGCTGCCTGATCAGACGTTTTGGTGGGGGGTGAATGCCACTGTGGATATTTTAGGCACGTGAAAAAATCCCCCTGCCATCTCCAGGCGAGTTCAGGGAGCTATGGTCCTCTTCATGTGGGCAACTGCAAAAAAATGTTAAAAGGTATCTCACTCTCTATTTTCATTTTCTCCCAAACTCAGTAGTCTGTCATCCCACACTTGCTTTTATTACTCGGTAAGCCAGTAAGAGGGGCTCCCCACAGCCTGGCCAGCCATACTGAGTTGCTGCAGGCAGGGTGGGCACAGGCGTGCTGCTCTCCCCTTCACATTCACCCCCACCTCATATTTACCCCTGCTTTTCTCTGCCGTTTATCCCCACTGAAATATCCCGCTATGACAGATGCTAAGCAGTCTCCTTCACAGTTCCTCCTAGCCAACGCAGGAAACTTGGGCTATTGAGATGAAAGGCAAAGTGTATTTCCCTTTCCTGCCCTCACTCACTGCTCTCTCACCCTCACCATCAAGAGCAGCTGGTTGGACCAGGGGCCAGTAGCACATCCTATTCTAGGAGGCAGGCATTGGTGATCAATTTGGATCAGGAATTCCTGTATTTTCCAGATGCACAGGTTATCACCACCCCAACATCCCTCCACTACGTGCCCGTAACGAGACACAATTAATTGTGCCACAACAGGAAGGTGGCACTGCACTGTGGAGTGGCTGCGGAGCACTGATGACAGCCTCACTGACAAGTAGCACGGGGAAGACCTTGGGTCAGAAACATTGGGTCTTAGATGATAAGACAATGCAAGAGAGGATCTGCTAGAGGAGTAAGATGTAGTGGACAGTCCAGTGCCAAGCCCAACAAATTAGCAGCAGATTTTTAAAAATTTTATTTTATTTTAAAGAGAGGGTCCAAGTGAAGTGTAGAGAGAATGGTAGAGGAACGGACACATGCTCAAGAACTAAAAAGGAAATGGAAAAGAATAAAAGTGAAAAGATGAAACTGTCAAGCAAGAACAGAGGAGGAAGTCTCCTTGATACTAATAATGCTTTGGTCAGCAAACATGGAGATATGGATCCCCATAAAACTAAAGAAACAGCACTTTCTTGACTTGATGGAAGCTAAGTGACAATGGGGAAGAGTGTATTACATAGGAACTCACAGGATCATGGTTAACATTGCATATGGGGGGAAAACTGGAACAGGAGAAAGATCACCTTCCCTCACGTAGCAGGGAAAAAGTCACATGAGAACCTAACAGGAAGGAGCCCTGGGGGTTTTCTCTTCCCTTTCTTCCGCACTTGGCACCCAGACAACCAGAATCTACTTCTATCTTTTAACCTGCACGTTAGAAACTAAAACAATGGAAAGCAATCAATATTTTAATAATAGCTCCTAGTTGGCCCACTTGGGAGGATCATATGGTAACTCCAGTAAGATCATAGGGAATACTGACAAGAGAGTAAACCCACTTGTAAATTTTGAGGCAAGAAGAAAGAACACACTCCTCTACATCAAGGAAAGCTAGAACAGGGAACAAAGGGCTTGAATTGCAAAAAAGAACATTTATATTAAGTGAGAAGAGAACTTTCTGACTGGAGGTGCCTAAGCAATGGCATAGATCATTTTAGGGAAGCTGCAAAATCTCCACCATTACATCCTTTAAAAAGCTGTCAAGAAAATCACTCCTAAGGAATAATTTTAAGTAAGCTGATTCTGCTTTGGTTTAGAAGAATGGGCCAGATGACCACTTGCACTCCCTCTTTTCTACAATTTCTATGAAAAAAGAAATTAAAACAAGAGAAATTCAAGTTTTTCTTATACTAGAACCTGAAGCTAGAAGAGTCTGAGCTGCACAGTTTAGACCATACCATTCACATGAGAAATTATTGACTTCTAATTGTTTTTTTTTTTTTTTTTTTTGTAAACTCAGAGATTAACAATTAGCTCTTCAGAGACAAAGTTGCCTCTTCATTGCATATGCTTGTGCCAGCAGGGCCCTGAATGTTAGAGGTGTGTCATGATACTGTAACAACTTCAGTGTACTAGATTTTATAACATCTGTGGGGCCAATGTTTTAAATCATCAGACAGTAACTTGCTTTTATGAACCTGAGGTTGCTAGAACCATATCATCACATTGCAGGCAGGTCATCACAGGTATAATATATGTAACATGCCTTTCACAAATATTCTTGCATGAAGATACCCATCTCCTGCCTCAGAGCTGACATCATCAGTTACAGAACACATGACGTCAGAATCATCAAATTCCCTTCCAGGGGAAGGTGGGTGGGGAGGTAACTTCTTCCTTTATGGAATCTCCTCCTCTACAACACTTCAAACACTAGTTATGGCTCCAAAGTTCTCATAAACTGGAGTATTTGCTGCTTTAACTTTTGGATGAAACTGAATATACTACTGACTAGAAGCTCAATATCAAAAAACACATTAGTTAGATTTTCAAGAGCTACTCAAGAAATGCCCAGGAACAAGACTTAACCGAACCCAAGTTTCAGAAGCGTTGTGACAGCACTAACTGTGTTTACTATGAGAGGTTGGTCAAAGCCTGGAACAGGCTTCCTGCAGAGGTGGTCGATGCCCCAAGCCTGTCAGCGTTTGAAGAGGCATTTGGACAATGCCCTTCACACCATGCTTGAACTTTTGGTCAGCCCTGAAGTGGTCAGGCAGTTGGACTAGGTGTTCGTTGTAGGTCCTTTTCAGCTGAACTATTCTATTCTATTCTTCTTCCTACTTCCTCCTTTCCCTACCAGTACATGCTGAGGAAGTCTCTGATGACATTTCTTCCCAGCCCTGCACTAGCAGAAGGCATTGAATGGGCAGTTACATCCCATCCTAAGCATTGGCTCTGTCACATTGTGGGCAGGAGGCATGTACCTTCTGATGGGGCTGAGAGCTGTGCATTGTCTCGAGACAACTGGACGATCTGCACAAATTTGCAAAAAAGCAAGTGTGAAGTGCGGTTTTTGAAAGTCTCCTGTGTTCATCCAGTTGAGCTCGGTTTCCAGAGGATGGCAAAACCTAGCATCTCTGACACTAGCAAGGCTCAAAGATCAAGCCCTGAGTCTGAAGCAGGATGGGCTCCTCAACTAAATGGTTGCAAATCTTTTGGGGGTGAGCAATATCTGTTCATTTCCCCATGGATTTTTTTTTTTTACTCCTTGTATGTGCCTGATCTGTTTCCTGTGGAAAACAGGCTAAAACAAAAGAGCCCCCCTTTAGAGCTCTAAAACAGTACTCCCTCGGAGAGAAGGTCCACCTGGCCCAATACTCTTGTCTCCAAAGTGGCCAAGCATCAGTGTCTAGAGGAGAGCATATAAGAAGTGCAAGTCTTCTTCTGCCAGGGTCCTGGGGGTGCTTATAGGCCTCAGTGGCTGGGACCGGCCTCCCGCAGGACCCCCACCTCGCCCGTCTCCTGCCAAGGGCGCAGGGGACGTGTCTCAGCTCAGCCTGGGGCCTTCGGTCCCTGCCTGAGTGATGGGGTAGGTGTGCCCGTCTCTGCCCCTGTCTCCTGGATGGGCCTGGGACCTGCCCTGCAGAGAGCTGCTCTCCTGGATGGAGCCCTCAGACCTAGGCCATGGCTTCTCATGCAGAACTCTAGGCAGAACACAGCATAACTAGTCTGCTCTATTCCCTACGCTCACCATGAGTCCAATAACGATGAGACTGTAATTTGCCTGAAATGCCACAGGTTTTTCCAGCTCCCAAAACACTTTCAAGGACACACAACACAAAGGTTACAAGTGGCAACGGGGTTTTATTTTTCTTTGTATTTTTCTGAATGTGTTTCAGAGCCGATGCTCACCAGCATTCACACAATGCCCATCAGCCCAGGAGCAGGCTGATGCGTTCTTCAGTTTAGCTTGAAAGAACATCCCTTGCAGCCTGGCAAAGGCACGTACGTCACACAGCTACAGAAAGCGGCAGCAGGAACACAGGCCAAGCAGGCCCTGTTTCCTGAAGAGCGAGAACGTGAAGCATGAGGATCGGGACCGACCACACAGAAGAAGAAAAGGAAGAAGAGGCGCGTGGTACGGTGGGGTGTTTTCCAAAGTGTGACACATAGCGGTGACAAGCACACTTTGTGTCCTCCAAAACTTGCTCTGCCTCTGTGCTTCTTGGCCAGCGACGCATGGAAAGCGCTCTGGTGCCTGCCCTGCGCTTGTATTGCACGCAGGGAGAGCTGGAGAGTGGCAGCTCCTGACGGGGCAGCAAGCCTGGAGCCCTTCCAAGCACAGGCTGTTTTGCACAAGCAAGAACCCCTGGGGAAATGGAGCCAAGGGACGAGCAGAGCTCGCTCCCACTCCAAACTTGCAGTGGGCAAGAGAGCCCGAGAGAGCCAGGGCACGAGTGGTGCCTTGGAGCTGCAAGAGCAGCAGGCGAGAAGGGAGCCGAAAGGGCCCGGAGGAGCCCTGACAAGGGGCTGTGCTCAGTGCTACAGAGGACAAGCAGCAAGCCCTGGGGGCCACGCTGGGGGCCCACCCTGGCAGTCTAGAAAGCTTCCTCCCCCCCCACGCAGGGCACGAGGGCCACCTTCATGGAGCATGAGCAGCAGGCAGTAAGCTAGCCAAAAGGGACCAGAGGAGCCCTGACATGGAAGTGGTCCTGCTCAGTGCTGCAGAGGAAGGCAAAAAACCCCCGGGAACCAGTGCCAATCTTCCCTGGGGGAAAATTCCTTCCTGACCCCAGAGCTGGCGATCGGGTGCAGGACGTGAGCAAGACCTGCCTCCTCCTCCCACAGCCTGCTCACGCCTGCCAGGAGATGCCCAAGCCCTATTCTCCCTCAACCTGGAGCCACCTCAGGGCCTTCTGAGAGTGGCCGAAGGGCCTCGGCATGATTGACCTTGGGGGCAAGAATCCTTCCTGTGCCTGGCGGGACAGCAGTGGGTGCTCCAAAGCACTGGGACCCCTGGAAACATCTCTGCATCCCCTTTCTTACAGCTGCTGCCCCTGGCTCCACGGGGAATGAGGACGGCAAGCTCTGCAGTGCTCCTCAAGAAGGCATTGCCTTGGTTTTGCCACTGCTATCCAGCTGAAAAGGCCTGGTAGTCTTGGGTACCTCTGGGTTTGGTGGTTCTTCTCCTCATCTCCTGAGGGGCTTGCATCTGTTCCCTGAAGGCTGAAACAGGATTTCCATCCCTCAGATGAGCTTTGAAGGTGGCCCTTCAGGGCCTTCAGCTTCCAAGGAGCTGGCCTTGCAGCGGAGAGCCTCCAGCAGCCTCGTCCAGCCTCCAGTCTTCCTCCCTCCAAGTAATTCCACCAGCTCCGCAAGGATTTCCTCTCGCATGTCTTTGGGCTGCCCCCAGGCCAGCTCTGGGACACAGGAGGATGCTGCCTTTTATCCTGCCCCGGGGCATTGGGACTGCTGCGTTGCCGGGTGGCGGCACTGTGACATGGGCGTGACAGGGCCCCGCCCACAGCAGCCCCACCTGCCACCCCTCCACCCAGCATCCTTTGGAGGAAGGCCTTTGGGGTGCTGGCCCCAAGGCATCGTGCCTGTGCCCAGGAGGCCCGGGGGCTGTCCCTGCCCTTGGTGGCCATGCGCTGGGCACAGCTGCTGTGCATCCCTGATGCCTCCTCTGCCATTTGGCTCCCAAAGACAAACCATGTGCTGTTACTCTTCTCTCAGGCCATGGCAGAAGCCATCCCTGCAGCCCAGAGACCACCTCTTATTAGCCATCCCCTCTCTGTGCCAGAGCTAACGGTTATGAGGCAACCTTGGATTGCCCAGTCCTCCGAGTTGGAAGACCATGACTGTGGGAACAGTGACTTTCCATTTGTGGACACTGAAATTGTAGGGGACCAGCTGTATCAGCTGAATGTTCACAAGTCAACAAGGCCTGATGGGATTAATCCCAGAGTACTGAAGGAGGTAGCAGATGTTACAGCAGGACCCCACTCAATCATCTACCAAAGGTCTTGGGAGTCTGGAGAGGTCCCTGCTGACTGGAAGCTGGCCAGTGTTATTCCAATTTACAGAAAGGGCGTGAGGGAAGACCCAGGGATCTATAGACCTGTTAGTCTAACCTCAGGACATGGAAAAATTATGGAGAGGATCATACTGAGTACTACTGAAAGACATTTAAAGAATAATGCAATCATCAGGCAAAGTCAGCATGGGTTCACAAAGGGAAAGTCCTGTTCAACTAATTTGATATCCTTCTACAATAGGGTCACCCACCCAGTGGATGGAAGGGAAGGCAGTGGATGTAGTTCCTCTGGCTTTCAGTAAGGCTTTTGATACTGTCCCTCCCAGCATTCTTCTGGACAAGTTGTCCAGCTGTGGGATAAGCAGGTACCTGGTGCGCTGGGTGAAGAACTGGCTGAATGGCAGAGCTCAAAGGGTTGTAGTGAATGGGGCTACATCTGGCTGGTGACCAGCCACCAGTGGTGCTCCTCAGGGTTCAATTCTAGGGCCAAACCTGTTCAATATTTTTATCAGTGATCCAAATGCAGGAGATTGTACGTTTGGTGATGATACTGAACTGGGAGGTGCTGTTGACCCTCTCAAGGGACAAAGAGGCCTTGCAGAGGGATCTGGATAGATGGGAGCATTGGGCAATCATCAATGGCATGAAATTGAACAAGAACACATGCCGGATTCTGCAGCTGGGATGGAGTAAAGCTGGACACAAGTCTAAACTGGGGGAGCAGTGGCTGGAGAGCAGCCCTGCAGAAAGAGGTCTGGGGGTGCTGGTCGACAGGAGGCTCAACAGGAGTCAGCAGCGTGGCCTGGCAGCCAAGAGGGCAAACCACATCCTGGGGTGCATCAAACACAGCATAAGCAGCCGGTCAAAAGAGGTGATTATCCCATTGCATTTAGAACCACTGCAGCCTCACCTCGAGTATCCTGTGCTGTTCTGGCCCCACCATTGAAAAAGGATGTTAAGGTACTTGAACGCATCCCAAGGAGGGCACCAAAGCTGGTGAAGGGCTGGAAGGCATGTCCTCTGAGGAGCAGCTGAGGACATGGGGCTTGTCTAGTTTGGAGAGACGGAGGCCGAGGGGCGACCTCACTGCTCTCTACAGCTTCCTGAGGAGGGGACGTGGAAAGGGAGGTGCTGATCTCTTCTCCCTGGTACCCACTGCCAGGACCCGTGGGAATGGCTCAAAGCTGCATCTGTCAGGGGAGGTTCAGACTTGACATGAGGAAACATTTCTTTACTGAGAGGGTGGCCAAAGCCTGGAACAGGCTTCCTGCAGAGGTGGTCGATGCCCCAAGCCTGTCAGCGTTGAAGAGGCATTTGGACAATGCCCTTCACACCATGCTTGAACTTTTGGTCAGCCCTGAAGTGGTCAGGCAGTTGGACTAGATGATCACTGCAGGTCCCTTCCAGCCCAACTATTCTGTTCATTTAGAGGTGTTGGGTTACAAAGGCAGGACAAGGAGATAACTAGTGTTATAAATTGGGTTAGCAGCTTAAATTCAAATTTCCAGAGGAACCTAGGGATACAAACTCAGCCTTTTCATCTAAGTAATCTTGTCCTCAGAGCTGACTCAGCCAGCCTCGGTTACCAATACATCTGTTCAGGTTTCAGTATAAACAGACATTTAAGTGCCTCAGTGTTTCATTTACTTTCATGACTGGGATGTTGGCTCCTAAGTTGCTCTGATGCTTTTAAAACTTTAATCCAGATTCTTTAGCTGACTGTTGGCAACTTCCAGCAGATGCTGCATGCTCAGCACATCCATGCTTCCTGAGTTTTGGGGGAAAATTCATTGAAGAAATGCAGTGAAGAGCAGTGTAATTTAGTACATGGGACACTCATTGATTCAAAATCAGGGTGCCAAGGCATATGTGCTACCACCCAAAGTACCATCTTCTGGATGATGTTAAAAATTCAGTGACCAATTATTATTTCTGGTTGTTTAAAATCACATTTCATTTTGAGTACTAGCCTGGTACAGCCCATTTTGGACAGTTGCCTTCTTCCCCTCATTAGCAGTTCAGTTCACGAGTAAGTGCATGATTTCTTACTTTCTTTAGCCTTAGCCTTACACTATTTTGTAATGTGATTTGCCATATCAAGCCATTGACACATTTACCTCACCAATTTCCACAGTGTAATCTAAGTATTTCTGGAATATTATAAGAACAAACATTAGTGATGTTATCAAGTCTGCTCTATCACAGGTGGAGGATTGCTTTGTTTAGACTAGGAAAAGAGCATCAAAGGATGCATCCATATAACTCTCAGATTTAACACTTTAATGCAAGACAAATAGGTTCGCAAAATATGATATGTTTTCACATCATATGTTTAGCTTTTGTCATATAAATAGTGACTAGACACACATGTATATGGCACATGCACTACCTACACCATACAACTAAAATTTCTCCAAGACTGCAAGGAACTGAAGATAATGATAGCATTATTAGAAAAATAGTTTCCATAGATGAAGGTTTATGTTTTACAGCCACTCCATGTTTTTAATGCATGTTACATTAATAACACATAGTAGAAAACTATGTATAAATGCTTTATAAACGCAATTGACTATAAGGACACATTAAGTCAACTGAAGGTGCCCAAATCCAATATAAGCAACAAGATAAAACAACTCAGAATGTATTTAAAATCTCTTTAAGCTAGTGTGATAATACACACCTGTCACAATGCCATCCTATTCACACCATCAGAAATCAGATAAAGCAGACTTTTAACTCCTAGATACAATTTATTTGTTGTCATCAAGTACCCAAAGAAAACAAACAAAAAACCCCAATCATTCTGTATCATTGCCATTTGGGGACCTTTTTTTTTTTTTAAAGTAAACTTTTAGCAAAAATAATGAAGGATTTTATGTTGTATAACCATAAAGGAACTCAAAGCTAACCAGAAGTGTAGGCACAAGAGAATAGATGCACACAGCTCACACAATAACTACACATGCATGACATGAAGAGGGAGGCAAGGATACAGAGCTACATGGTATGGTGACCTACTCTGTCAGGCCCCTCACAGCTTTTATTCCCTGTAAATAAGCAATGTTTAGACCCATTGACATAAACAACCACCACAGATGCCATAATGAGGCCAGATTTGCCAGATGCCCAACTACAATACATGCAGATCAAACCAGACAAATTTTCCCCTGGTTAGCATGGCTGATCACCAAAGCTAAGGTAAAGCATCCCAGCCATCAGAGCCCACCAGCACCCCCAGTTTGCACCCAAGGTGTCTGTCGGGCTCGACACAGCCACCCAGGGGCTGGTGCATGACCTATCTTTGCCACAACACCAGGACCTCAGGTTAAGGTGTGCTCTGGTATGCCCACACATTTCTGCAAACAAGACCTCCCATGTTTGAGCAGTACATCTGATTTGAGACTTACACCAATGCTTTACTGGACAGTTAATCGTAACAACGCTAACAAAGACACAAGGAAACGAATAGTATTTTTAGGCTTCAACTCCAACTACCAACCCAGCTCAACTTACACCATAAAGTCATCAGACCTCTTCAAACTATTAAAGAGTATAGTATGTGTTTTACTCAAAAACAGTTTTAGTCCAAACCTGCAAGAATGGAAATGCACCATGACTTTGGTATTGAAAAGTCTAGTACTTTATGACCTTGTGAGCTAGATACAAGTATTTAAAAGGGAAATTCCACCACTTGTCCGTGACAACCTCAGGTATTAGATTCTTAAATGATGACATGATTGCATGAGACTTTTTCTACATATTAACTGTTGCGATTTTTATTCCCTTAGAGCTCCACAGAGTTCAATGTGTGGCAAAAAGGAAGTGGGGATTTATAAGCAGTGAAGTATGAGAAATAGTGGTCATAAAGTAATCTCTTTTAATTCTCCAGAGCCCTATTACATAGAACATGTAACAACACAGGATACATGCTGGAGGGGTGTAAAGGTTTTATTAGCCCTCAAAAGAGAATGTGCAACGCTTGCTGACAACTGTGCCTCCCAAATTCATGCTGAGAACAGCTTTATAACAAACCATACTCATAGCAAATACAGATGCTATACATAGTCGTACACAAATGCTTTTCTGCTTGGTTTAATGTCTGTATCTATGGTCCTGTTTTGAGACATCCTACAGCTAAATAGGGGTTACTTGTGTGGAACATTTATACCTATCGGCTTTTATTAGTGAAGCTGAACAAAATAAACAATGGCCAACAAGACCCCTCATCTTTTATCAGAAACTCCTGCAAATTCTCCCCGACTTTGCCGGTTGTTCATTTCCAGGCTACAGTAACGCAAGAATCGGTGCCGAGTTTTCTAAGTGACAAACACCATCAGCTGCACAACATCTTGTCTAGCCTCACGACATTTTGAGAAGCTCCCCAAAACTGAAGCAGCTGCTCATGAAGGCGTGGGCCTCCGCCAGCACTCCCCGCTCTGGCCCCCCGCGGGTTTCTGTCACATGAAGGGGCTTTCTGTCACACCGCTGCGGCCGGCTGCCTCAGCTGCCGAGCGAGCGCAGCAAGAGGATGGCTTCAGCCGGGGATGAGCCGGCGCGGATATTAAAGGAAATGCAATCCTCTTAGGAGGGCTGGCGGCGGGCGGTGAGGCGAGGCAAGGCAAACCCTTATTTCCCCGCGCGGGCCGAAGCGGCAGCCCGGCCACCCCGCCGCGGTGCGGTGCGGTGCGCAGCCACTCGGCCTACCCCCGCGGGGAGCCCCGCTCCGCGCGAAGGGCGACGAAGCGGCGGCTCGCTCGGGCCTGCGGCAGGTGGACACCGGCACCGCCCGCACCGCCGCGTCCCAGAGGGGAGCGACCCGCCGCCGGGACGCGGGGGGCAGCGGCACGGCCGGGCGGGGGGCGGCTGGCGCGGTTAAATGGGCCAGTTACATAATAACGTCCGTCCCCCCCCCCCCAACCGCCCCCCGGCGGCGGCTCCGCACCCCCGCGGGCAGGGACCGGGGAAGCCGCAGCGGCGGGAGCGGGGGGCGAGCGGGGCCGCCTCCCCTCGCGGACCCCGGGCACCACCACCACCTTCTTCCTCCTGCCCGCCGGGGCGAGGCCGCCCCCCGCCCCAGCATCCCCCTTCCCGCCCCGCGGCGCACCTTCTCCTGGGCGCGGTTGAGGCGTTTCTGGACGTTTTTGGCGAAAATGCCGGTCTTCATATCAGCCATGGCTGGCGGCGGGGATGGGGGGGGCGGGGGGAAAGGCGGGCGAGGCAGAGCCCAGCGGCGGCGAGCGGCGGTGAGGCAGGGATGGATGGAGGGCGGGCGAGGAGGAGGAGGGTGAGGAGGAGGAGGAGGGCCTTAAAGACACAGCGGGGAGAGGCGGGGCCGCCGCCGCCGCCTCAGGTGAGCCGCGGCCCGCCTCCGGGGAAGCGGTTGTTGGGCCCCCCGCAGGGCGGAGAGCGTTGTCTCCTGGAGATGAGGCGATTCCTCTAGATAATAAAAAACATCAAGAGAGATAACGGGGGTGAGGATTTCCAGAAACCGCCAGTGCTGCGGTACTTGATGGCCACGTCGCTACCGGCACAAGTCCCCTTGTACAGCTGGAGAGTGCGAGGCACCTGCACATTTCCCTGGAAATTTCCACCGGGTCAGAGTCGCTCCCAGTTTCCAGGCTCCTTCGATGCCTTTCGGTCTGGTTTTGGGTCTGCAGTGTCACGGGCCTTCAGCACAGTAGTTGGGCGCTGCGGTTCGGGGACCTGCACCCCTAGCTGGGCCCAAGCGGGGCTTGCTGGTGCAGCCAGCAGCCGGGTTGGGCTCCTAGCGCCCACGCTGCTGAATGAAAGCGATATACGTTGACTTGCCATTGCACTGCTCTCGGCATCCTCCTCCTATCCATCGCTTGCTCCTATCTCGGAGTAGCAGCCAACAGCAATAAACTGTCTCCAGACTGGTTTGAGGTTTTTGATCTCGTTCTTGAAATTACAACTTGCAGTCAAAACTAGAGGGCAGTTGCAATAAAACTGTCCATCCTCCCTTGACACTCAAGCACCCCAAAATCTTCCAAATACAGAATCGCTCAGCACTGGTCACTTGGGATTAGCAGTCAGCCTTCCCAGATACTCTGGCCCCAAATTCACTTCTGGCACTTATTTCTGCTGTTTGGCCAAGCACGGAGTTCCCTGATCCAGAGAGTAGAAACCCAGTGGCAAACACCGCAAAGCAATACAAAGAAAACACAGTGAGCCTGCACCTATATTCTTCTACAGGGAGCTGTTCTACGTTTGTAATACTTTTTGTTGATTTTTTGGATTGGTACAAAACACAAGCCAGAAGGTCTTGTACCTGCCAAAAGAAAATGTCGCATACACCTTGTAAGTCCAGCTATATTTCCCGAGACCTTGTATTTCTGACATCCATCCAGCCCCAGACCTGCATGACACATTTTCCTGTAATATTAGGAAGCGGATTTAACATACTGACTGCAGCAGTAACAATGTTTATTAAGAAATTGTGACCTATATAAAGGTAGGTGCTTACTTAATTCTCACATAAGCATCTTCTAAAAAGAAAAAAAAAAAAAAACAAAACAAGAAAACCAAAAGCAGAAAAACAAAGAAAACACATCATAGCAACCAAGAAAACTATTTTATCTGAAAGATCGCAGGCAGTCTCTTATAGTGCTGTCAGGCTGGTGAAAGATCAAAACAAAATCCCAGTGTGCACGGGGCTCCCAAATTCTTTGAAGTAATTTTTCACATCTTCTTGCGAGTTTCTCTTTCTGGCTGGTTTGGCATCTGATTCCAAAAGGTTCACACCACTTTAATAAGAGAAAAATCATGAAAAGAGGTGGTCTTAACTTTGATTACTTGTGCATTTTCTTCACCAAAGGATAGCCAAGGTAGCGCGTCTCAGCCACACAGAGTGTATTTGGTTGCATTTGGGGTATTAGGGGGAGGGAGTGCCTTTTTGTCCCCAATTGTCTGATATAACGATAGTAGAGCCCTCACCCCCAAGCCTGAAAATGCTTTTTCATGCTGGTGGATGAGGAGCATGAAGATGTGTGGGCTGTACTCAGTCATACAGCTGGTCTTTTCCTCCTCAGTCAGTCGACCGGCACTGGCTTTGCCCCATTTAATGGCCTTGGACAACAGCCAGAAATGGCTGTTTCACTGGCCAGTTTATCAATGCGCGTGTTGCTCTCCATCACATAGATTTTAGAAAGTAATTATCAGCAATCAGGCTGATCTCCCTATACTCCCTGTCTGTCGCATATAACATTTATTGTTAATCTCTCTTAATAGAAAACTTCCCCATTAAGTGTGTTTTAAAGCAAATTTCTTTCTCTGTGTTGCTGATACCTTAGTCTGAAATAGATGATGTTTAAAAATGAAGAATCATTTTCTACAATTTACCCTGTTTATTTTCTCCTTATATTTGTTGTTTATTTGGTGTTATTTTAAAATGAGATTTCACTTCAGTTTCACTCTTGAATAGCAGGGATGATCAGTCATTCATAGAAAAATGCTCCTAATGGAGTGGTGATTTTTGAACGTAAAATCTCTAAGGGGAAAGGAGAAGGTAAGTATTACTACTAATGCCATGTCACCACTTTTGCCAGGTGACGATCCCTGTTCACCCAAAATGTTAGTCAGAAAAATAAATCTGCATCTCTTCTGACTCATCAACAGCATGGTTTCTCATCACACATTTCTGCTTTTCTGAGCACTCTTCATTTGTGTAAAGCAATACAATTAGAAGACACTGGTCCATAGGAGCTAATTTTACAATATCGATAAGAGAAAAATATTGGCAGGTGTCTTGCAGCCACCTCCATTGCAATGATAATTCCAATATAGCTATCACCTGCTTCGGAGTAACACAGCGACTTTCACCTCACAGAGCTCTACAAACAGCAGCGTACGGAGACTCACACCCAGACATGGCAGATAAAAGGCATCCCCATCATAAGCACACCACTTCAATAGTCACTGCAGTGGCAAACTGGAATGGGAAATGAAGATTATTCAAATGAAGCTGCAGGACAGCCCGGGAGTTGAAAATGCGCTGTAATTGCGGATTTTGGGAGGCAGAATGTGTGGACTCCGATTCAATGCCAGCCGAGACAAACAGATTAGCAATCATGGGAAAGCAACATGAGAAGTTAAATGATTTCAGGTGTACAGGACCTGAATTTTAAACCTCCTTTTACAAACGACAGCTTGGTACTATACTTGCAGTTTAGGTCAGCATGTAATGGGCAGTAAAAGACTAGCTAAGTTGTCAGGGCAGTTTCTGTAGGTCTCGCTGCCCTTTGGATGTGGGTCACAGAGAGAAGAGCTGCCTGTCAGAATCACAACAGAAGGAAAGTAAGGAACACTAGAAAATACACGTCAAAAGAAAAAATACTTTCCTAAAATAAATGTGGTGCCAAACCGTGTAAAAATCTAGTCCAGAGGAAATTTTTAATAAACATCTGAAATAAAAAAATGTACATGTTCTATATTTAAAGACTTAGACATTTATTTTTAATTCTCATTATTAAAGTCAAATATAGATTTTTTTTTTTTTTTTTTTTACATTTTCCTTCACTGCCATAACTTCAGATTAACACCTCTCTCTCAGTCGTTAACATGCTAACGTACACTGAACCCGTACTTACATTCTGGCACAGAATACCAGTTCCATCACTGGGAATTGTTTCATCTGAAAAATGCTCTTCGATTTCAGTTTCATTATTTGAACCTATCTGGCTTCAGAGAGCTACATGCAGGTAGGCACTGCTCGGCACGGGCCTCGCTTTGTTCCCCTGGAGGTCTGTCCTGCCACTGACTTCAATTAGCGAACAGCTGGGTTGACACCCCAGGCTCTGAAACCCCCCAAAACGAGCCTTGCGTGGGAAAGCGGCACTAACGAGGAGCCTGCAGAGCTCACTCACAGAACAAGCACCAGTGATGCTTCTGTATGAAATTCGCTCCTGGGTAGCACCCATGGGACACGGATGTCTGTGCTGGACTTCTGCAGGGGGGAGGTGTGTTCCTTCCCTCCTCCAAGTCCTCTTCCCTGAACAAGAAGGAATTAGAGAAATAAGCTTCAAATAGAGGAAAAAAAATATGCTAGAGAGAGAATACCTGGAATTACTGCTACCTTTGAGCGAATCTTTCCAGGTTTGAGGCTGCACAAGTAGATAAGAAGACATGACAAGAGATCCAAAATCCTTTAGGGTTAGCAGGTGGGGGTAGGAATGTGTAATTAAGAATTGCTTAGTAAATACCAGGCATTGTTACTTTTTACACAGTTGGAGTGTCAATAAAATACAAACTTGAGGAAAAGACTAGGGTGACGAGAAGGACAAGCTTTCTTGAGATCCAAGAATGAGTTTCTGCATGGCCAGAGCTGCAGGGATCCACAGCTCCCTCCCCCGGTGAGGATAACTGCCAACCTGGACCCATTGCACAAGGGGCTGCACAAAGAAATTGGCTTTAAGTTGTATCATTTAGGCAGCATTAGTCTATCATTTAGGATAACAGGATCTTAATAGGCTGTGTATACAGTGCCGATTCCAGCATTAGCAATGAATGCCGAATAGGATACTCATGCTCTGGTTGGCCTCATCCTGATATGTCGGGTTTTAAATTAAAAACACAGGGAATGGTACAGAAGATGAATTTTGGAGAATCATGTTGAAAACATAGGAGCTTTCCCACCTAAGTAGGAAAAACTCCCATAATACAATAAAAAAAAAATTAAAAAGAGACTCCCAAACTAAGACTCTTTAGAAGCATGTGATTTTTCTGAAAAGTACCGACCACTCTTAGCCAAAATTCAGGCTCCCTTAGTCTATCTGCGGTCAGCATTCAGAGGTCATTGAAAATTGCTTTTGAAAAATCTGGGCATAGATGTGCTTGACACATTTCATCTTCTCAGTCAGAAGGTCACAGGCCAGAACCGGAAATATCTGCCCTTTAACTGGCAGGTAAAAAGGACACAAAGGCTTTCTGCAGGACATCCTTTGGATCTCTCCTGAAAAAAAGCCAACCTCTTTGCTTAAAAAGTGTATTCCTCCACATGCAATTTTCTATACCCCTCCTCTTCTCTTTCCCATCAAATATATTTACAATATTCCTAGTATTTACAGTCAGAATCTAGAAAATCACACCTTTTGTTTGCATAACAATGAAAATGAATATTGTGACACTTAATGTCTCTCTTTTTTCTTTTTTTTTTTAAAGGCCATTCCACCACAATCTTGCCTTCTTTGGGGAATGCCTCACCAGTGGTGAGTTGCTCTCACAAGTTAGGCACTTGTAAAGAGAAGAGCTGCATGGCATCAGTTTGATTCCATAAATGCCTCTTTGCTCATGAATTGGCTGATAATGGCATTATGAGCACATTATAGCATCATGTAGCCTCTCCGTTTTTATTCCTAGTGCTAATGCACATTTACACAGTGCCGTCGTTTGCACTGTTCATGCGGGCTAGGAGAAGTGGTGTAGTGAAAGATGTGTACTCCTAATCCTGAAATGTTTAAAATTTGGAGAAAGATGACTAGCCATAACTATGCAAGATAATACATACATGCAAAACAATAAATACATGTATTTTATTACGAAGGTCATAGGATTTGTTTTTCTTCAAGAAGACAGATGTATGTGAACTATTGTGGACTAATTGTGCTGGTTTAATATCTGACACAGTGTTTTCTATGTATCAGTAGATTTTTCCTCCTAGTCACCTAGAGCTGGGCTATGGAGGTTGGAAGCCCCCTCTCCTGCAGCAGATCTTCTTGTCTTGACACTCACTGCTTTCAAGGAAGTGATAACAATTTAGAGCAACCAGGGATCTGCTTGCAGGGATAAAGATCGCCTGTGAGAGCAGCACTGCCCAGCTCTTGCTACTAGCCCTAGACCCATCAGGCATGTCCTAAAAGCCAGGGTCTGCAGGGAATGATGTGACCTCTGGCCACAGGAGAGGCATTTTAATAGTGAAAACCAGAGACCATAGCAAAGGATTAATCCAAACTTCAAAAAGGAACCCCCTCTCGAGACTCTGTCAAATGGTAGCATCTGCTGCTTTAAATTGTGGAGTCAAAAGTCAGGTTTTAAACATATGGACTCTCTGAAGATACCCCTAGCTTTTGATTATCAAGGATCCTTATTCAAATCTCTCCACTCTTCTTTCTTAATATGTGGTTTGTTTTTAATTGAGCTAGATTGGTCCTGACTTCTCTTACCATAAGCCACAAATTGTTCCAAGGAATCCCAAACTGAATTTCATGCCTGTGCTCTGCATCAGAGCTTTGGGAATGCCAGCACTTCTCTCATCAAAATTAGTAAGAGCAGCACACTGAAAAGTTGCAACATACATTTCTATTTGCGGGAAGAAAATCTTTCATTTACAACGGCTCCCCTTATACTATTATTCATCCCGAAGGTGTCCTGGACAGACACAGGGGGAAGCAGTCCCTGGAGTCAATTAAAACAGTCCTACCTGTAAATGGCCTGAATGGCTTAAGAGGTTGTTATTTAGCTGTGGCTAGTGTATTCTTCAGCATATTTGAAAAGTTGTGTGCCAGGTTTGGGGTTTTTTTTGTGTGTTTTGTTTTTTTTTTCCTCCCCAGAAATGTATCTCTGCAGCATTTAAAAGAGCTATCAGCCAACAGCAGAGATTGGAGGCAAGATAGCCTTCACATCCAGATCCCAGCAAAACTTTCTTTGGCCCTTCCCCAGACTCCATTTCTGATCTGTATCACCTTATTATAGATGTATGCGTGATAATAAATACTCCACTCATCCAGCAACTGTCTCTGGAAGGAGATTTTTCTGAACTATTTCAATCATTAGATGAAAAGACACTTTGGATGCTAACAGTTGCTATAACAGTCACTATAGGAACCAAACTCTGTCACTGTTGCAGGCTTCCTAGTCCTTGGCATGTGAGACAGTGATTTTTCTCACACTGTGGGGAAAAAAAAGTGTCTAGCTAATAATGTTATGCTAGTCTTATTTTAGAAGCATCTTTTTGCAGCTTTTTGCATCTTTTATCAGAGGCAGCCTTGGTAAAAGTTAAAGTTATACATCATTCAAATTAAATTCTAACACCTTCTCCTTTCCCTTTCCCCTCTTCAAAACAGTATTGAGAAATGTTCACACATTGCTACTCTTCTCCCTGTTGTATCTCAGAAATGGCACGCAGCAAGATGAGAGAGCTAACTACACAGTAATGATATCTTCTAACTGTATGTCTCTTAAAAACTGCTTTTTGAAGGAAAACCTTTAGTAAATCTTAATCACCAATGAATTAATGATTATTACATATCAACTAAATTCTAAAAACCTGAAAATGCCTTTAGACGAATATATCTTGTATAATCAATAATGAATGCATTGCTCTGTAGAGAGAGGTCATGGACTTCATATACTTCTCTGTATTCCCTGAGCACCTGTAAAACAAGGAGATAAAATAAAATTTTATCATACTAAGGAAAATGAGGAACAGGGTCAGAGACCAGACTGAAGGCTCAGGCCCCTTGGGGCTCTCCTAGAATAAAGATTTTCAGTGGATGGGGTGAGGATTTGCAGAAAAGACATGAGTAGAACCTGGTGGTGAATATTTTTCACTGTGCACTGATTTCTCTTCACCTCAGTGTAGCATTGTTCAAAACCAGTATTTTCAGGTACCCTCCTACTTTTCCTTCAAAGCAAAAGATCCAGTCATGTCCCCTTCAACACCAAGGGAAGAATTTCTGATCAAGGGTAATAGAATAGCAGATGAGCATTAAATAAATTTAAGATTGTTAGTAGCATAAGTGCAGGTGTCAATAGTTTCACTACGCCAGAGCTGACACGCACCAGCTGATGTGCACCCTAACAAAGAGCTCAAGGAGCTGAGAAACAGCGCAGAGGCACGGGTCAGAGCAGTGATACACACAAAGCTAATTATTTCAGTATAGCTGGTATCTACCCATGAACAAATCTTTGAAGCCTCCACTGTTTCTGTACGTCAAGCATGAAACAAGTTTCTTCTGATCCTTCTCTTCATGTCTGCCAAAAAAGCCTTTTTCCTGTTAGCCAGTATCTGCTAAAATGCTTCTAAAATCCAAAAACAAGATTAAAAGATACAGGCATTTTTGGAAAGGAAGAAGAGGAGTCTTCCTGGAAAGTCTTTTTTTCTCATTGCACCACCTCAGACTTGGAGTGACATTGACCTTATCTCACTCCACCTTGCTGGCAGCAGGGACAGCTGAGGTGCGATGTCTGGGGCTCCACCTGACAGGTGGAAGTCCAGATCTGTGCCTGACCGTGCCATGACACCCATGCCGGAGGTGCTTGTGGGAGCAGACCCACAGCATGAGCAGGAACATGACTTCTGCCCCTTCAGTTTAACCACCGGGGCAGGAATGAGATGAAAAACTCAGAGGAGACAACGCGATGTCTCAAGTGTTCATGGGGAGGCTAGGGATACTAGTTTGCGTCATGAGGACCAGACCTATTAACCATTCATACCAAGTTTTCCCCCACATGATCCCTCCATCGCTCGTCAAAAAGACTGGGGTGCCAACAGACCCGGATTTCTGAGGCAAACTGTAAAACTTGAGAGATTCCAGCCTGGCTGCACCTTTTTGGTCTATCTGCAGGATTTTGCTGGGACTGCAGGGAAGTAAGGTCCTCCTAACGCCAGGAGACTCCCTCGTAGCCTCCACGGTAGCCCTGTAGAGAGTGTGATGGGGTGTGGGCTGCTGCTAAGCCATTCCTGAGCTCTGCTGGGGCAGTCCCATGTGGGCAGGTGCCCACTGCAAAGCCAGGAACGGCTGCTGCTGCTGGTTGCAGACTAACTGCCCTCGCTAGAGGTCACAGTGGTGACCACAGTGGTGACCACCGCTAGAGGCCACAGTGGTGGTCACTGGTGGTCACAGTGCTCTCAAGGGATTTGAGAGACAAGGCTTTAAGCGAGGCCCAAAACCCATGTCTCCCTTTGCAGAGTAGATGCTTGAAATGCCAGACTATTACTAGACAAGTGGGTGGTAACAATCTCACCTCCTACCCTTCCCACCCAGAGAAGAAAAATCATGATTTAAAGCATCAGGCGCTGAGTCCCGGTTTCACAAAGATGCCTAGCTACACCTACGTTCACGTGAGAAAAACATCCCTGTCTTTAGCATTTCATAGCAACTGGCAGAGGTGTGCCCGCAGTTGGAGTCACTCTGAGAAGCCCGTTGCAATCCTCCTCCCTAGGCTGCGGCCACGTGTGAGCTGAGGGCTGGTTTTGATACAGCCCAGCTGCACAACTCGGGCTCAGGCTCCTGAGATAACAGCTGAGATGTGAGGAGATGCTGTGAGAAAGCGCATTGGCTAAAGATGTGCAAAGCATGGAAAATAAAACAGCAGGCAGAGACAAATTTGTTGAGACTGGGATAGACAGCAAATTGAGGAAATTTCACAGGAAAAACTGTGACCTGAAAAGGTACTAAAATATAAGGGCAAAACAAGGACTTGGAAGAGCAACACGAAGGTTCAGCCCCATTGCAAGGAGGGATGGAGGCCAGCCCTTGGCCTGCTAAGACTCATCCAGTGCCTTGCTGGGGTGGTGGCGTATTAGCTCAGCACCTCACCAGTCTTAGCTAATAGACAACAGAAAAATGCTTTGCAATTGAAAGGCCTCTGTATGTGGGATATACTGTGTAAGCCCTGCTATTAGATTCCATCTGCTCATAGTAAAAGGTGCCTGAAGAAAGTCACTGAGGGAGTCTGAGTTGCACAGTTAACGAGTCTTTTCTCCCTCTCCCACTCCTCAGAGCTCAGGAAACTTTGGAAACTGTCTTAGACCCTCTAGACCCAACTTTGCAATGCAGTGTAGGCTTTGCGGGACTAAGATACTGAGTTTTTTATTTGCATCTGGGCCTAACGACCTAGGTAGGAGATGAAAGGAGATGTGACATATGGAGATGCAGGGGTGAGCAGGGAGCAAGGGACGTGATAGAGATGAGCAAAAGCAGACTGAACCAGATTGTTGTTGTGTAGATGTGAAAAGATATTTTAAGCCATACTTTATATTACATGACTCATCAAAATATTGCTGAACATGTAGAGTTTACATGACACATTTCCACATGCTTTGAGATATAACTCAAAACTTTGATCCAAAAGAGCAGTACTGCCAATTCCTGGGCTCCAAAATTAGCCTGCAGATGTCAGAAGGGCAGTAAGATGGGATCATTCAACACCAGGAACCAAAAAGACCCCTCTGTTGACATCATCTTTTGCAACATTAATTACTTTGAAAAACTCTCCTGTATAAAGAATTTGGAAAAGGTCAACAGCACTCGGCAAGAGAGAGAGAAATTGCCTATGCTCATATTGAAACATATCATGATGCAAATGAACAGAATCTGCTTTCCATATTGATTATCATCTTTATAACTAAGATAGAACACATTTAACTTAGGTACACTATGAAAATGGTTTTAGAAGTAAGCAAGAAGAGAGGAAAATAACTTGGACAAGAGTGTTCAGTCTTTACGGCGAGTGAGGGGTAAAGGACCACACGAATGAGTGTAACAGTGTCAAACCTGCTGCCTGGTTCCCACAAACAGATCAATGCCCAGTTAATGTTGGTGTCCCTTGTAATCTGATGTGATCAAGAAACAGCCCCTGGTAGAGGACCAGGTGGAATTGCTTACATTTTTCATGGATTTTTAATTACAGTCATAGAGAACTACAAAGCTCCTTTGAAGTTCTGGGGCTTTGAGGCCTGTCCCAGCTACTATCAAAGTCAATAAAAACTTCTATTTGACTTCAATAAGCTTTGGCTTAGGATTTCATACTCTTGAGGCAGACGATGCATCTATCCCCGTGTTTTGACTCTGTGCAACACAAACCAACTTTAATTGTAAAGTTGGCTTTGGTACTACCCAACCTTAATGCGCAGTTGCCTACGCAAAGACAATGAACAGTTTTGCTCTGAATTTTCAGTGCAGCTGTTGCTTTTAATTTGTTTTTAATGTGAGTTTCAAGGCACACATTTTCTTAGTGAGCCAGTGTCATTAGGTGAAAGTGAAACCATGCTCCTTTTGAAATGGAAAAACTCCAAGCCTAATCCCTCTAATTGTATCGCATCCTAGAGGGAACAAAATTAAAGCACGAGGCCAGTGTTTAAGATTGTTGAGGAAATAAAATTCCTTTGTAAGCCTTTACAGTAATTGTTAAGGGCGGGTTTCATCTCCTGTCCCTGCAGCCCTCTACAAGTTAGACCTCTGAATAGAAATTAGGCTCTATTTAGACAAATGGATGGAAGCACTCTACTCCTAAGGCAAATGACAGCAATTGCCTATGGCCCACATGCTATGAACTTTAAAGCTAACCTTTTTAAATGGATACAATTTGGACTGATGAATCAAAGTTATCACCAAGAAAGGTCACAAAGAAGACTGAAGTAAAAGTCTAGCCAGGTAGATGCTGCTTAGTGCCTGAAAGGCCAGAGGCTGGAAAGGGGAGAAGGAGAAGAGGTTGGGATGCATATCAAATGATGCTGTGGTATCTAGTTCAGCCAGCGTGGTTCAGGCAGATGGCCACGATGAATATTTAAAGAGATGTGGCAGGTGAATTGTAATGGAAGCAGAAGTAATGCTGGTGTCAACATGAAACAATACAAATATTGCTCAAGACCATCAGTTCAGAAGTTTCAAATTTTTAAAATATTTTTCACTGTCCCAGGGTCACAACATCATTTTGATGCCATAATTTTTACACTGGTGATCCATCGTGTGCGTGACAGTTACACCACTGCATTTATAAATTCCAGATGTGCATCACTTGTGAGGTATTCATAGAAGCAGTCCCAATATTTTACTGTAACACCTTAATAACTCAGGTCATGCACTTTACAACTGTATTGGAACGTTTGTCATGAGAGGAACATATCAGGAACAGCCATTTATTAATCCTAAGACATGCTGTGCATAACTTACCACACAGCAAGGAAAGGCAGCTGCCCGAGAGCTAACATAATTTGAAAACAGACAAGACAACAAAAGGCAGCAAGCAGAACACCCCTGGTTTTTTTCCTACACCTACAGAGATCCTTCTAAAGTGCATAATTAACTTCATTAAGAAAATCTTCTTACCAGTCTTTGCTAAATCATCTGCCTATGAAGAAATGGAAAAGTTGAATGATCAGAAAGATTATATTAGCTAGCCAGAATTGTGTGAATTTGGTCTGAGGTTTATTAAGGGCAGTGAGACTCTTTCAACTGTCTTGTGTGAACTATGTGTCAAAGTCTATAATCCGGTGAGTTTTTTGAGTAATGTGCAGATGAGGACACAGGGCATGCGCTGATAAGAGCTAGTGAGGAGAATATATTTAGTGCACTGTAGCACTTGTCAGCAGGTAACAGAGGAGGGACTGCTAATGACAGGATAAGCTAGAGGAAACAGGCCCACCTTGGAACAAACCATTTGCTCTAAAAAGAGCACATTATATATTCATTAGTGATAGCAGCTAAAACTGCAGAAGTTGGACGTATCATTTCAGGGAGGATCTCAAGGTTTGGACATTTGGTTTCAACCTGAATTTTAATGACCATATAAATATAGAAATATCAACTAAAACTAAAACTCTGGAAACAAAGATCATGCCTGTACTATGACATTTTTCTCACCCATTTCTGCTTTATTTATGAAGTTAAAAAGTGATTAAATGAAAAATGTATTTATGCGCAAATCAAAATATGACATACGAAAGATGCCTAACCGGAACATTTTTACTCCCCTTTTTTTTCCTCCAAGGTGCTCTCTAAAATATTCAAGTGAAACTGATTTAGTTTGCAAAGCAGGGCTATTTCTGCACTCTGGCAGGATACCTACCAGCAGCTTGAGGCGTAAATCTATTGCAGACACAAAGAAGCAATCTTATAAACAGATTAATGCAACATTAGGAGGAGGTTCTGTAGCTGGTTACGCACCACCTTCTCGCTTCTTAAAATACACAACTGAGAACAAACAACCAGAATATATGTTGAATAACATAGCACCATTTTTCTGTTGCTTTTCATAGTTAAATTAGGCTTAAATGTTATATTGAAAAGAAAGATGAATGCTTGAGTATAATTAAAATTACTGCAGTGATTTTAACTATCAGTGTGCTGAGGTTCTGCTTTCATAATTCTTGCTTTACACAGTTGATCCAAATGGAGTCCAGAATAACAAAAAATTGCAGACATAAAACTGAATACATCTGCCAAACTGAGTTTCCATGCAATTCTGGCTGAGTTTTGTTATCCTGTTCTCTTAGATGGAGACCACAACCACAGACTGTCATTCACCTGTGTTGGCCTTGTGATTCAGGCCATCCTTGAACCATCCCCACTCGCTGTGCTTCAGTTCACACCCCAGAGCACTCACAACATGCAAACCGTATTCCTTTTGGATGGAACTGAACCAGAAAATATGCTCCCAGAGTTGATCTTGTTTGCTCCAGTTGCTTGTGGGTGCACAGTCCACAGGACCAAACTACACTGATTCTGAAGCAAGGCAGGTAAAGCATCTGTAACGCAGACACTGAATCCTCAGCACTAGTTGCTTTGCTCCACAGACCAGCTCCTCTCGCACCATGCTGCTCGTTGATGCCAACATAGCCAGAGGTCACTTTTCTCTGCTTTTCAGTACCAAGAAATCACTCCGGAATATGGATTTGTGCCACCTCACTCTAGTAAGGTTGCACCAAGGTCAGAGTACAAGACAGAGATTTTGCTTTCCTCACAGGAAGGTTTTGCATTAGGTATTTTTGCCCATCTTATTTTTCTCTTGGTGGGGTTTTTTTTTTAGTTTCTTTCTGTTTTTATTTTTACAGTTCAATTACATGATGGAAAGATTCACAACACAGAAATAAAAAAAAATTGCAAAGAGTTATATTCATTTCTTTGCAAAAACCGCATGAAGAGGACATAGAGAAAGCCTGTGCACTGGCTGGCCCCTGTGCACCTTTTGATGTATTATTTGTTTATTTTAACCCAAACAGTGAGCCATCTCATTCTCATTTACAAGGTTATCTTGACCTTTATGTGGGTATCAAGTCATTGTGGTGCCCAGGGTTCTTAGAATAGCACCAGCTATGAATTTTCTCCTTCATCGTCCGTCTGAAACCAAAGCATCTGTCATTCAGTGAGATTTATTGGCCATTTGAAGTGAAGCAGGAATTGAACTGTTGCATTCTCAGGATCGCTGCTACCTTGGGTATAGGCTTCTGTTGTACCACCAGTAGTCTGAGGAGCTGAAAAGTGTTGCCGTGTGACATTCTCAATGACAAATTTTGCCTGAGTGAAATCATTGATTCTATTTGCTTTCCTGCCAATGACCCTTTTAAGAGAAATTAATAACAGCAGAGCAATGACAGCCACCTCAGAAGGACTGTCATGCTCCCTTCTAGTACGTCACCTCCAATCCTCATGCCAAGTCCCAAGCAGCAGCCAGCCAGAAGCCTGCTACAGTGAGATGCAGTGGAAGGGGAGAAAAGAGACAAACCCTGGGACAAGTCCTGGCTTGAGAAAAAGAGGGATCCGAATTTTCTACATTGAGCAAATGAAATGAGGGATCCTGTTTCACTTCTCCTTCATGCTTAGAGTAGGAACGCTAAATTGCTTTTACTAGCTCCTTCACCAGGGAGAGTTTGGCATCCTGGCACAGCTTGTGCTAAATGAAGCAGATCAAATGGCCTGGGGTAGGGGACCTCACACATGGCAAAGGCTGGCACATCTCCCTTAAGTGAGCTGCCACCATGGTAGAATGGGCATCACCTGACATCAGGGGGAGGGAGAGGAAGCCTGTTGCAGTGCGCTTATGCAGAACCTGCCAGAGACATGCACAACCATGGCTTTTCTGCTGACATACTGACCTGCCACCAGTCGCTGCCACAGAGCATACCCTGCGGGCTCCACGCCTGGACACAGGACACCTACGCCCAGCCAGAAATCACTGAGGTTCCACAGAAGGGTTTTTTCAAAGCTCCTTCCTGCTTCTTTGAAACATTTAAACTGACTTTAAATTGGCTTCAAAGTAGATTTGCTACCTTAGAACAGATTTGAATGGAAAAATGTTTACTGTGGTTCATTAACCTGGAAACCTCTTTCTCTCATTGCAGGGATCATGGGAAAACTAATTGTGTAGCTGATGAACACACATCAGAAGAGGAGATTCATCGAGGACTCAATGAACCTTTGCATGGAGCCATTATAATCCCAGCATAATTTTTATGTCGTTTGTGAAGCTTCTATTAAAGTTAGCCAAAGATTTTTTGTGTGAAGAAGCAGTGGAGAGGAGCACTAGCACAAAAAAGAGGCTACACTTAGAGGAAGTAAAGGCTGTAGCTATCTCATGTCCACAGCAATTTCAGCTCCACAGCTCAACCTTTTCTGGAACAACTGTCGTTGTGTCAGGTGAGAAGGAAAAGAAGATAAAAGAAATTCACATGCACAGTGTAAGTTTTAAATGGTATGATCTATTCGACCTTACATGTAGACCTTCAAGGGACCTGTAGGATGTGGTATTGCTTGGAAATATCTAAAAGCAGATTCTGTATCTCTAGACAACATGCTAGTCCTGTAGGGAGCAACACTTCAGTGACAGGAGGGAGGATTAAGTGTCTTAATGTTTCTTAATCTCTAAATTACTGTAAGCTTTGGTAGGGAAACATTTTGGCCACAGACAAAGTATTTTTTGAAAGATGCTTCTCACATCTGACAAAATGTTATTAAAATAGTGAAGACTTTCCCTGGAGCTTGGAAGTTATCATCTACTTTCCCAAAAGTATTGTCCATATTAAAATTTACCCTTCAATTACTTGTTTGTATTTTCCCAAAATCCTGTCTTTTGTTTCCCTTTCTTTCCTAACACACACTTTAATATAAGACACCAAGACTCACCAGAACAGATCAGGTCCATGAAGCCTTGTTAGAATTTACTATGGCCTTTGGAGATGGAGGAGATGGAAATAGGGATTTCATAAGGAACTCACGAAGTGGACACACGAAAGAAATGTGCAGTAGAACAATATATTGTGTGTCTTTACTCTGCTCTTCCTAATAATTTCCCCATTCGGCTTGCTCTTTCGCTGCCACTGGGTGTTCATTTTTTTGGAACTGCAAATAGTGACTCCCAGCTCTCCATCCTGAAAGACCTAATTTATAATTGTCTTTGAGTTGCTGTTTTGGTTTTTATTTTTTTTCTGCTTCTATTAAAGAAATTAGGTGAAGACTGAACAAAATATTTCCCAGTCACTGGACAAGAACCACTAGGATATGTGAGAAGAGAAGAGAAGAGAAGAGAAGAGAAGAGAAGAGAAGAGAAGAGAAGAGAAAAGAGAAGAGAAGAGAAGAGAAGAGAAGAGAAGAGAAGAGAAGAGAAGAGAAGAGAAGAGAAGAGAAGAGAAGAGAAGAGAAGAGAAGAGAAGAGAAGAGAAGAGAAGAGTTCAGCTGGAAGGGACCTATAACGATCATCTAGTCCAACTGCCTGACCACTTCAGGGCTGACCAAAAGTTCAAGCGTGGTGTGAAGGGCATTGTCCAAATGCCTCTTCAACACTGACAGGCTTGGGGCATCGACCACCTCTGCAGGAAGCCTGTTCCAGGCTTTGACCAACCTCTCGGTAAAGAAATGTTTCCTCATGTCAAGTCTGAACCTCTCCTGACGGACACAGCTTTGAGCCATTCCCACGTGTCCTGGCAGTGGGTACCAGGGAGAAGAGATCAGCACCTCCCTCTCCACGTCCCCTCCTCAGGAAGCTGTAGAGAGCAGTGAGGTCGCCCCTCGGCCTCCTTCTCTCCAAACTAGACAAACCCCATGTCCTCAGCCGCTCCTCAGAGGACATGCCTTCCAGCCCTTCACCAGCTTTGGTGTCCTCCTCGGGACACATTCAAGTATCTTAACATCCTTTTTAAATGATGGAGCCCAATTTATGGGATTGCATCCCCCACAGTACGGGAATGCAATTAGTATGGCTATAATTAATTGTTTCAGGATGTGCTATGTCAGCATGCATTTGCCTTGTGCAGCCCTTTGCAAAGAGGAAAGCATGGTCCTAAAATGCACTGGCTACCAGTTCGTTTTCAAGCGTAACTCAAAGCCTAGGTTTTAGCTCATCAATCCCATGTTGTCTGAAATCCTTGCTACTTAAAGACTGTCTTTTTCCTCAAAGCCCTCTGGACAGGGGGCACCCATGGCAAGGGAACTCACCTCTAGCCTCGCTCTGCCTGCTGATCTCCCAGATCCGCATTTGGACACATGCAAGGTCCTGTCTCGTCACACTGAGCTTGCATCAAAATGTTGCGATTCTTTCACTGAACAGACATAGGCTGGCGGCTTTCTGCACTCAGTGCACCAGTTTTGCAAAGTAATTACCATGTGTGTGCTAGAAGACTGTTTTTCATAGTTTCTTTTATTAATTTAAAAAAAAAAAAAAGACGTTACTTTGTATCTGAATGATGTCATCAGTGATTTCCTCACACTGACATTCTCAGGTGGTTTCAGGTGGGCATATAGAAAGTAAAATCTTCAGTCCTTCTTTGCAGCTATCTTACAGGTGCGTAGGGCCTCTTAAAGAGAGGCAGTTGCCTTTTAGTGTGGGATGGCCACCTGGCCAGCCACCTCCTTACCCATATCAGCATTCCCAGCCACAACCTTCCTCTTCACTAGATGCCTCCTGGAGAGTAAAGCGTATCCCCACAGACAGCAGTGCCACAAACTGCATCGCACTGGCAAGTCTCTTGGAGCTTCTTCAGCGTCTGGGCTGATTTGGCACTTTCTCCCATGAAGCTTCCCAAATGGAAGCTCAGTTAATGCCAGCTGTGGATATTTTCCTCCCTAGGAGCAGACATCCATTTTGAAAGTGACTGCACTGACACCCCCAGCTTCATGTTCAGAGCCCACCCACACAGCCCGCCTGTTGCTCAGACGGCCGGTGGAGGGCTGGATCTGCTGCTCGTCACTGCGTGCAGCTGGACTCCAGCAGGCTACTGATGGGTGAAAGCCCCCTTAACACATCTCTCAGGCTCCAGCCTTCATGCTTGGCTGTCATCAGGTGTCTGAAAGAGTGAAGTCCATGGTCAGATCTTTTGAAATTAGAGGACTGCAGAAAACCATCGTTCAAGAAATGTAGGTTTCCTTGTCCACATCATATTCTGGATGTCATGGCATCCCTGAGGCACAAGAAGCTCTGTCTCATGGTATTGGTCTACGGTGCCCATCCTCCCTACCAGCTCAAGCTCTGACAGAAGAGATGTCCCCTCCATCAGTAAAGCCTGCGTGAAGAACTGCAGGGTAGAAACAGGTCACACAATGTCAGGTGGAGCGCCATGAGTTTCTGCTCCAGTTTGGAAACATCGGAGTAGACAAAAGTTCCTGGAGACACGAGTAGATCACAGGGTGACTGAGAGCCAGGAATGTGATACAGGCAAATACATTCTTGTGTGTCAGGCAAGGAGGGTAAGCATTGTGTAAAGCCCTGGGGTGAGAACTCACCTGTACCACTATGGACATTTTCCATTCCTCGGGTTCAAGAGAGACAAATTCCATCTGGGATGAAGGCAGACAAAGACTCAACAGTTGATTAGGGGCATGGAGGGCCTACAGAGGAAGACGATGACTGGAAAGAGCAAGACAAAGGCTGAGAGAGCTGCCATCACTTTCAAGAAAGGTATCAAGGACGAAGGCCAAAGGAGGAAAAGAGCTATTGAAGGGAGAGGAAAAATATGGTCAAGAACACAAAACAGTTCAGGACTTCTTTCCAAGAAGAAGACCTCACCATAACCAGTTTAGTAGCAAAAGTAGTCCCTTGCTGCATTGGGAAGGAATGGTGAGGAAATCATGCATGCGCTCTACATCTCTGCAAAGTTCATGCAGAGGGAACCAAAACTCTTTCTTTCACCTCTGGCATCACCACAACCCAATGGATGTCTATGGTATAAATGCCCTTATTTACATAGTCTGAAGGTACAGGTGAATCTACAGGAATGTTCCCAGTGCAGCTGTGCCCAGTGCATGGCCACCAAGGGCAGGGACAGCCCCCTGGGCCACCTGGGCACAGGCACTGCCTCGGGGCCAGCACCCCAAAGGCCTTCCTCCAAAGGATGCTGGGCGGAGGGGTGGCAGGCGGGGCTGCTGTGGGCGGGGCTGTGCAGAGGGGGCCCTGTCATGCCCATGTCACAGTGCCGCCACCCGGCAACGCAGCAGTCCCAATGCCCCGGGGCAGGATAAAAGGCAGCATCCTCCTGTGTCCCAGAGCTGGCCCGGGGGCAGCCCGAAGACATGCGAGAGGAAATCCTTGCGGAGCTGGTGGAATTACTTGGAGGGAGGAAGACTGGAGGCTGGACGAGGCTGCTGGAGGCTCTCCGCTGCAAGGCCAGCTCCTTGGAAGCTGAAGGCCCTGAAGGGCCACCTTCAAAGCTCATCTGAGGGATGGAAATCCTGTTTCAGCCTTCAGGGAACAGATGCAAGCCCCTCAGGAGATGAGGAGAAGAACCACCAACCCCAGAGGTACCTGAGGCTACCAGACCTTTTCAGCTGGATAGCAGTGGCAAAACCAAGGCAATGCCTTCTTGAGGAGCACTGCAGAGCTTGCCGTCCTCATCCCCCATGGAGCCAGGGGCAGCAGCTGTAAGAAAGGGGATGCAGAGATGTTTCCAGGGGTCCCAGTGCTTTGGAGCACCCACTGCTGTCCCGCCAGGCACAGGAAGGATTCTTGCCCCCAAGGTCAATCATGCCGAGGCCCTTCGGCCACTCTCGGAAGGCCCTGAGGTGGCTCCAGGTTGAGGGAGAATAGGGCTTGGGCATCTCCTGGCAGGCGTGAGCAGGCTGTGGGAGGAGGAGGCAGGTCTTGCTCATGTGCTCAGGGAATAGCTGATCGCCAGCTCTGGGGTCAGGAAGGAATTTTCCCCTGGGGAAGATTGGCACTGGTCCCCGGGGGTTTTTTGCCTTCCTCTGCAGCACTGAGCATGACCACTTCCATGTCAGGGCTCCTCTGGTCCCTTTCGGCTAGCTTACTGCCTGCTGCTCATGCACCACGAAGATGGCCTCTCGTGCCCTGCAGCTGGGGGGAGGAAGGCTTTTTTTCCCCCAAGGTGGGCTAGCAAGTGTCTCCGGGGGTTTTTTGCCTTCCTCTGTAGCACTGAGCACGGCCCCTTGCCAGGGCTCCTCTGGGCCCTTTCGGCTCCCTTCTTGCCTGCTGCTCTTGCAGCTCCAAGGCACCACTCGTGCCCTGGCTCTCTCGGGCTCTCTTGCCCACTGCAAGTTTGGAGTGGGAGCGAGCTCTGCTCGTCCCTTGGCTCCATTTCCCCAGGGGTTCTTGCTTGTGCAAAACAGCCTGTGCTTGGAAGGGCTCCAGGCTTGCTGCCCCGTCAGGAGCTGCCACTCTCCAGCTCTCCCTGCGTGCAATACAAGCGCAGGGCAGGCACCAGAGCGCTTTCCATGCGTCGCTGGCCAAGAAGCACAGAGGCAGAGCAAGTTTTGGAGGACACAAAGTGTGCTTGTCACCGCTATGTGTCACACTTTGGAAAACACCCCACCGTACCACACGCCTCTTCTTCCTTTTCTTCTTCTGTGTGGTCGGTCCCGATCCTCATGCTTCACGTTCTCGCTCTTCAGGAAACAGGGCCTGCTTGGCCTGTGTTCCTGCTGCCGCTTTCTGTAGCTGTGAGACGTACATGCCTTTGCCAGGCTGCAAGGGATGTTCTTTCAAGCTAAACTGAAGAACGCATCAGCCTGCTCCTGGGCTGATGGGCATTGTGTGAATGCTGGTGAGCATCGGCTCTGAAACACATTCAGAAAAATACAAAGAAAAATAAAACCCTGTTGCCACTTGTAACCTTTGTGTTGTGTGTCCTTGAAAGTGTTTTGGGAGCTGGAAAAACCTGTGGCATTTCAGGCAAATTACAGTCTCATCGTTATTGGACTCATGGTGAGCGTAGGGAATAGAGCAGACTAGTTATGCTGTGTTCTGCCTAGAGTTCTGCATGAGAAGCCATGGCCTAGGTCTGAGGGCTCCATCCAGGAGAGCAGCTCTCTGCAGGTCGGGTCCCAGGCCCATCCAGGAGACAGGGGCAGAGACGGGCACACCTACCCCATCACTCAGGCAGGGACTGAAGGCCCCAGGCTGAGCTGAGACACGTCCCCTGGGCCCTTGGCAGGAGACGGGCGGGGTGGGGGTCCTGTGGGAGGCCGGTCCCAGCCACAGAGGCCTATGAGCACCCCCAGGACCCTGACAGAAGAAGACTTGCACTGCTCATATGCTCTCCTCTAGACACTGATGCTTGGCCACTTTGGAGACAAGAGTATTGGGCCAGGGGGACCTTCTCTCCGAGGGAGTACTGTTCTACCCAGGCTCTTTTGTTTTAGCCTGTTTTTCCACCGGAAACAGATCAGGCATTTCTAGAAATGAGCACAAGGAGTAAAAAAAAAAAAAAAAAAAAAATCCATGGGGAAATGAACAGATATTGCTCACCCCCAAAAGATTTGCAACCATTTAGTTGAGGAGCCCATCCTGCTTCAGACTCAGGGCTTGATCTTTGAGCCTTGCTAGTGTCAGAGATGCCAGGTTTTGCCATCCTGTGGAAACCCAGCTCAACTGGATGAACACAGGAGACTTTCAAAAACCGCACTTCACACTTGCTTTTTGCAAATTTCTGCAGATCATCCAATTATCTCGAGACGATGCACAGCGCTCAGCCCCATCAGAAGGTACATGCCTCCTGCCCACAACGGGACAGAGCCAGTGCTTACGATGGGACATGACTGCCCATTCAATGCCTTCTGCTAGTGCAGGGCTGGGAAGACATGTCATCAGAGATTTCCTCAGCATGTACTGGTAGGGAAAGGAGGAGGTAGGAAGAAGAATAGAATAGAATAGAATAGAATAGAACAGAACAGAATAGAATAGAATAGAATAGAATAGAATAGAATAGAATAGAATAGAATAGAACAGAATAGTTCAGCTGGAAGGGACCTACAATGATCATCTAGTCCAACTGCCTGACCACTTCAGGGCTGACCAAAGTTCAAGCATGGTGTGAAGGGCATTGTCCAAATGCCTCTTCAACGCTGACAGGCTTGGGGCATCAACCACCTCTGCAGGAAGCCCGTTCCAGGCTTTGACCACCCTCTCGGTAAAGAAATGTTTCCTCATGTCAAGTCTGAACCTCCCCTGACGGACGCAGCTCTGAGCCATTTCCACGGGTCCTGGCAGTGGGTACCAGGGAGAAGAGATCAGCACCTCCCTCTCCACGTCCCCTCCTCAGGAAGCTGTAGAGAGCAGTGAGGTCGCCCCTCGGCCTCCTTCTCTCCAAACTAGACAAGCCCCATGTCCTCAGCTGCTCCTCAGAGGACATGCCTTCCAGCCCTTCACCAGCTTTGGTGCCCTCCTCAGGATGCGTTCAAGTACCTTAACATCCTTTTTCAATGGTGGTGCAGTTCTGCACAAATACTCAAGGTGAGGCTGCAGTGGTTCTAAATGCAATGGGATAATCACCTCTTTTGACCGGCTGCTTATGCTGTGTTTGATGCACCCCAGGATGCGGTTTGCCCTCTTGGCTGCCGGGCCACGCTGCTGACTCCTGTTGAGCCTCCTGTCGACCAGCACCCCCAGACCTCTTTCTGCAGGGCTGCTCTCCAGCCACTGCTCCCCCAGTTTAGACTTGTGTCCAGCTTTACTCCATCCCAGCTGCAGAATCCGGCATGTGTTCTTGTTCAATTTCATGCCATTGATGATTGCCCAATGCTCCCATCTATCCAGATCCCTCTGCAAGGCCTCTTTGTCCCTTGAGAGGGCCAACAGCACCTCCCAGTTCAGTATCATCAGCAAACTTACCAAGCATGCATTCAACTCCTGCATCCAGATCGTTGATAAAAAATTTTCTCAGTGAGCTTTCAATTTTGACTGTGGCTACCTTTATATTGTTAGCAAATGTTTTTCTTTTTGTTAGCCAGCCCTTTTCCAGATGATCACTGATTATGCTGAACACCCTGAGCCCAAAGACTCATCCCTGTGGAACTTTACCAGCAATCATTCCTTCCTTGTCAAAGCTGATCGTACATCATGTCTCATTTTAAAGAGATTTAAATCTATTGGAAGCCCTTTGCTTCTTGTTTCAAGGCCAATTTTTTTTTTTTTTTTAAATCCTGTTGAAGGATTTCAACGTGAGCTTTTGTGGTTTTTTCAAGTGTAAAAACACTATACTATCAGAACCAGTTATTGACAGGTTCTAGATACTCAGATAAATGGGAGGCATAACTTCCATCTCCATAATCCATGTTCACTTTTCTCCAAGATAAGATACGAAACAGATATATCCACGTGTCTTTTTTTTTAATAGCACTTCTATTGATTTATCCCATAAAGAAGTGAGAATTACTGGTCTGTATTTCTATGGATTTGTCATGGAGCCTTTCAGAAAATATTAGTGTCATATTTACTACTTTCCATTCTTCTAGTATTAGGACTTAAAAACAATTTACACATCACAGTTAATCATATAGCAATATCCTGTTTTGAGATCCATCAGAGTTTTAGGTGAATACCTACTGATGCATGTGGTTTGATACTATTTCTTGATTTTTTCCTATGTTTTCTACAAACAGTTTCATTTCAGAAGTTTCCATGTTAAAAAAGGCTCCATTCTAGGCTTTCCCCCAACACTTTCATAATAAATACTTATTCAATACTTCAAAGAACTAATTTGTTTTTCCTGCTGGGGTCTCTCTTTGTTGAAACCCTTTTTTGCTTCCATTTTCTACAGGTGGCCTTATATACAGATTGCTGATGGGGGTTTTATTGTTAGCTTTGCCAGTTTTAGCATATTGCTTCTCATTGAGTCTCTTGGCCTACTTTTTTTGTGGCTTGACATTAACTTGCCAGAATGTAATGTTCTTTTCTGTTTTTCTTCTCTAGACACAATGTGCATTCTTTGAAGGAGATCTTTTTACGTCTAAGCACTCTCTTTACTTTGCTGTCCATCAAGGCTTGCTTTGGAAAGGGGAGATGCTTTTAAAAAAAGTCCACTATCGTGAGTTTAGCATTTTTCATACCACTTGTAAACAACTGCTTTTCATTTGCTCCCTCATTTTTATATAGTTCTTTTTTTTTTTGGGTTTTGTTTTTTTGAACAGTTAAGCTTTACTGTGACAGATTACTTTCTTGCTTCTGCATCTTACAAGGGCATTGAATTTGATCACAGGACTCTCTTACTAAGTGCCTTTCAGTTGCAGCATTCAGGTTCTGTGCAGTTCCCAGAGCAAAAATCAAGGACTGCTTCTCCTTTTGTGCTCTCTCATGAGGTGCTTCGAGGGGTAGTCATTTGTAGCACTGAAAATGTAGTTTTCTCACAATGCTTCATTGTGACTTACACAGGCATGGCTGAAGTCTGCCAGAGTTATTGCTCTTTCTGTCCTCAACTCCTTGCACTCTGTGCTACCATATTGGTCAAGTGGCTGACAATATATCCCTACTATTATTATGCTTTATATGCAGGCGTAATATTTCAGGTCATTAACTGATTCTCTATTACCTGTTGATAGTATTCATTTATTTACTTCCTTTGATTCTAATTTTCCCTAAATGTACAGTGCCTGCCTTTCACTCACAAGGTTTTCTCTGATACTTCTACATAATTTGAATGTTGGTATCATGGTGTCTTAGTGATATCTTCATCTCAGCAAAAACTCAAGCCTGGACTAGACGACCTCCAGAGATCCCTTCCAAACAGCACTTCAATGATATACATTACATCTTGCTCTGAATTTTATGTTACCCAATTACGTTTTAGGATTTCTTTTTATAAGATTCTTTTTTTTACTGTTCCCTACCCAAAATATATTAAAATCTGTCTTTTTGCTGTACAGAGTTTTTGTAGCCTCACCCTTGGAGTCTTCTGGGTGAAGACTACCAAAATTCCCTGTTAGTCTTTGGTTTAAAACATCTCTAACTTCTTTCAGTGCCAGAAACTTAATTCCGTACCAGCTTAGGTGGAAACCACTTCCTTATAATCTTAAATCCCTTTTCATCACGCTATTTTCTCAAGTATATTTTGGGACTCTGCCTTTCTACTCTTCATGCTTCAGCTACTGGGAATATTTCAGAAGTGTGACCATGAGGATTTTAATAGACCTAAGTGGTTTATATTTCTATCCCCTTTTAGGTTATTTCTTGTACATGATCATGTGCTGGCAACAGTTACTATGAATACTCTTGAGACAGTATACCACCATCACAATGGACGAAAAGGGAAATAGGAAGTGTTTAGGGAAATAGGAAGGGGGTTTTGTTTGTTTGTTTGTTCCAAAAAAAATATGCAGAAATTTGCAGTCGACCAGAATCAAATGATAAGCATGACATCACACCAGAAATCAGCGACCAGTTTTAGATTTCATTTTCTGGGATTCACCCCCAACAAAATATACAAAATCATCTCATTAGCTGCCACTGTATGAACTGGAAGATAGTAACTGAATTAATAGTAAATGAATTCAGTAACATGGTTTGATTCAATGCAGTGTAAAGGCTGGGTGCAGTCACAAAAGAACAGGTTGGGGTGAGGCAGAAAAAGAGAGAGGAAGGATTCAATATTTAGAAAAATCTGTTTAAGAAAGCCTGATAATTTAATTTCTTTACCTAATCTCATTGTGCAACACAACTAGATTTTCATTCTTCAGATCCAACAGCATGAGCCTTTTCACTATAACACTGCAATGCAGCATATGGGAAGAAGCATTTAAAAACAACTACAACTATCAACACACACATATATCATAGGAGCAGCACAAGGTATTCTCTCTTTAAATGCCCTTATAATTTTGTTGTAATACAGTTTTGGAAGTACACATTATTAATTAAAAAGGTTTTCACTGTTTCCTAGAATGATAAATGAGAGTCATAAACCTCTTTGGCAGTGAATCCCTATGAATGACCACCAAGCTCCACTATTAAAGTAATTTTGTACTACATGCATCTAGGCAGTTACAGACTACATCACAGCCAGCTCAAAGGGAAAAGTTCCTGATCTAATTGATTTTATAGTATTTATTCATAATGCAAACTACTGTCTAAGGAGGGTCAGATGCCATCCTCATTTAAGTTGAGGCAAATTTGTCATCAGTTTCAGCAGGAACAAAACCTGTCTCATGTTTCCAAAACTCCAACACAGACTTCAGCAATCAAAGGTCCTCCTGCCATCAGTTTGCAGCCTTGGAGCCCGTGACTGCCAAGCTGCCTGGATCTACAGATAGGAAGTGTGGCTGTTGAGCATGGAGGAGATGCACATCCAGGCTACCTGCTTTTCAGCCTGTTAAAGGTGAGTAAGCCCTATCATGAAAAGTAAACCAGAGGAAACAGCAGTGAATACAACGCACCCTGTAAAAGCAGAACTTTCATTAAGCTGTAAAATAGCTGCAGAGGATTTTGTACATGCTGATGCCTGACTTGAGCCCATCATCTCTGATCTCTGCCATCTAGCATAGGCATTACAGCCTGCTTTACGCATACTTTACCAAAAATTTTTTTTTTAAATGTAATCAGTACCTAATCCTCTATAGTGATTCTGCTAAAGAAATAAAATTTCTCCCACCCTTCCCCAAAAATGGGCCTGCCATTTTTTCCTCTTCTTACCACTTGCAATGTATTTTCATTCATTCCTCCTTGGTACTTAGAGACAAGTAAGTGTCCAGCTTCATCCTTCATTCATCAGTAATGACAAGGTGTTACATCTGCTTGTTGAGCTGACGCAAGATTAACAGCTTCAAAGCAGCCTGACATAGCTCTTGGTACAGACAACGGAGGAACAGAGGATTTCCACTGCAATTCCCAGGCAGCGAAAGCCGCAAGGGCAGTTGTTGGTTATGCAAGTGAGCAAGACAAGCAGCAGTTACCTGTGGAAGAAAGGGGCAGCAAAGGAAAATTTGCATGCCAGAAATGTGCTTAAATGCAACTGCAGTTTTGCCACTGCTAAGGAAGTCAGTGTTGTTTCTGTGAATAATGATTGTAAATACTGAATAACACTTCTGCCAAGCCAGGTGCTTAGGAACATTTGCCCTTTTATTGGGGACCATGATCTAACCCCACAGTAATTTATACTGGCTTCATCTCTGGACTGGACTGCAGCATTATAAAATACCCACACACAAAGCTTTCAGCATGAAAAAAAATTTCTTGATTATCTTTGAAAGGCCATGTCAACCAGAAGAGCTCCCTGAAGAGCAGAAGAAAGCAAGTGTCACTCTTCAAGCCTGTAGCCCTTGTTTTAACTGATCCTCTGGGATATCACCATCTTTAAGAAGGGCAAGAAGTAGGATCTGGGGAACCACTGGCTCGTTAGCCTCATCTCAATCCCTAGGAAGGTGATGGAGCAACCAGTGCTGGAGCAGGGGGACTGGACTAGATGATCTTGAGAGGTTCCTTCCTACCTCAGTGATTCTTTTGGCACCACTGAAAATTACTGTTATTCTGGAAAGTTCACCTCTGAAAGAAAATGTTTTCCTTGGCTTGACACTGGGGAATGAAATCCCCCAGGAACTAAGGATGAACAAAGATCTGGCTACCTTCCACATGATATACAGAGCATGTACTTTTGATCTTGGCCAACTTAACACATACACATCATAGTGTCTGTGTTTGCAGATACTGACTGAAAATCGCTACACAATTCAAAACATGGCACTCATTCCGATGCATGTACTTTGAGGGGGTGGAGGGATGAGAGGAGAAGGAGAGAGATAATGAATATGGGATAATGTAAACAGAACATAGGCCCCCTTAGAGCATCACCAGAAAGTTTTTGGATACTGCAGAGAGAATGGAAGTCTGCATAGCATACAACTGAGTTATGCCAGAAATATATTCTTGGCTCAGTTTTACAGATTGCACAGAGAAAATGCTTCCCAACTTTGGTTTTGTTTAACTAAAGATCTCCACTACTTTGCAGAAATTCCAGCTGAAGACTCTTAATAGCTGGTGTTGGACACACTGAAAAGTGTTTTAGTGACTCTTGTGCCAGCATGTGCAAAAACAGCTGCTACTGAATGGGTCTACAGAGTAAAAACACTATTATCACCTGCACCTTCCAGTGCTACTACTTTATTGCGTGCAAGACATGGTAATATGTGAGACAGTTGCTCAATTTTAAAACCATTTCCCTTAACCTGATTAAAAAAAAAATCCACAACTGTTTATTGTGGCTTTTGTCCCTCACTGCCACCAGAGACAGACAAATCTGCATCCTATGCGAACATTATTTGGAACACATCACCCAGCTGACATCTTGCTAAATGCTATTTTACAGCCATCAGAGACCAAGATCCCATTACCTTGTCAAACTAATTGGACTTAAATCCTACTGGGATCAGACTAAAAGCAAGGGGGAAAAAAAACCCAACCAGCAATTCAACTGCCCTCTGCAGCTCCTGCCACTTTCTAGCCCTTAATTACTCTGCTACACCTCCACCTCCAGCAGTTAGTTCCTCCAGGCTGGAGGGGTACCAACCTCGACCCAGCAGGTTTCTTGACTCCTGCTGCTGCAGCACCACAACTGGTCATAAGCACAACCCCCCAGCAGAAGCCACTGGCAGCCTTGTCCGTTCAGATTGCAGACTCCTGGGGCAATGTCACGTCAGAGGCTCTAAGACCTGCTCTATTGCAAAAGCTTATTACGATCACCATTTAGTGAAGCCTTTTAAGACTGAATTTTTAGGTCATCCCCACTATGACTCATTGACTCCTCTTAGAATTTCTCACACATCCTATTCTCTTGTGCATTTGATGCCTCAGACATTTCAGATGTCCTGTTTTCAGCATAATTTAATATTTTATTATAGTAAAAGAAAGCACGCATTGTCTTGAACAGAAGAAGCATCATCTAGGGATTTCTCTAATGCCAAGAGAAAATTAATCTTTCATGGCACGGTGGAGGTAAGAAGACAGTCCCGAAAGTATGTAATTAAAGAGTCATTCTCTACATGTGGTACTTTGTTTCTTACAAGTCTTGTTAAATTGTTTTAAATCAATAGCAATTGATTTAAAGCTAGTATTTGGCAAAGATCTGCTTGAGGGGGAAGCTCTTCTAGAGAGGAAGGGACCCTGATGATGTTTCTAGCATTTGTAAACACAGGTAGAAGTTATGCTGCATGGATATAAAGTCAGAAGTGTACAACAGAACAGGAGAGAGGGAAAACAGGCTTCTCAGAGAGATTTTCCTCATTCAGATAATGGTCCTTGTTCAGCATTAGGTAAGAATTTTCCTGCAAGTATTTTTTCAAACTGCTATCAAATGACACAGGCAGGGACCAGTCCAACCAACCTGCAGACATGACACTGTATTTTCCAAGGTGACCGAGACATACAATGCTTGAATGCTAAATCACATCATTTCAGAAATGGGAAATCCAACGTGACCATTTCATTTAAGAGGTTATTTACAATTCCAGTTCCCTTGAATTCCAGTCAGGAATTCTACTCACTAAGCAGAAAACCACTGTGGTAGTGTACACAACAGCAAAGAGTAAAATGGTGCCTGCTTAAAAGACTCTAGCTGAATAGCCAATAACTCTAAGGTAGAAAGTGATTAAATTTCCTAAGATGAAAACTGGATAAGCCAACCTGTGCAGTCCATACAGAATACTGACAGCCTCTATCCAGCTATCAGCCAAAATTTAGAAAAAGATGTTGCAGCATAGTCTCCTACTAAAAATACATAGTAGACATAAAGAGAATAGTAGACATAGTAGACAAAACATAGTAGACAACCGGATATTTCCTGTTCTTTGCTTTACAGTAGTCCTTGACAAATCTGCAGTCAAGTCCTTAGCAGCAGCTGTCCATGAAAACACTTATTTCAAATAGGAATATGATATGGATCTAAAAATGGGCAAACAACTCATTTTGTCTTTGCTCTGGCTCTGTAACACAAGATCAGTTTCAGACACTGAACAACTTACTCCTGTTCCAATACACAACACGCCTTGTGTTCACGGTTTCCCACAGGTGAGCAGCTGTCAGATGCAGCTACAGTTAGAGGACACACCTTGTATATTGAATGCCTCGAAATATTAACTGACCCACTGATTCATGTAATGCTGGGCAGCAGACTCTTGCCCAAGCACCAAAGACAGGTGATTCATCACTGATCTGGTAGAGGAGCTGTGTCAGGCCCACTGAGACACAGCTCCTAGCTGGTAAACACATGAGATTCAGCTGTAGCAGGAGATGGCAAAAGCCAGTCATGCACCTCTCAACTTCAATGAGACCCGAAAGATCTGCAGAGCCTGTCCCAGTCCCTTTCAGACATTGCCTATCAGCCATAAAAAGATCACCCAATAAATATTTAATTTATTACAAGAGCAACAGGCACCTCCTACTCACCCCACAAATTGCTGGCTAGAACTTTACTCCTGGCAGGTCCCTCCCAGTCCTCACAGGTCTGTTAGGAACAGACTAACTCCTTTTGCAGAAGTCAGCCTTTATTCTGATGCTGTCACTTTTAACTGAGCTCTCAGCAGGACTAAATAGCCTCATGCTCACCAAGCACCACTAGCTCCTCACTCTTTTGGGCCCACCAAAATCTTCAGTGTAGTCCAACATTGCCACCAAGCCTACCACACAGCATCGTGGGTCTCAAAATAATAGAACAAAGACAGATGAGAAAAATAATCCAAAGACTCGTTACATCCAAAATACTGTTGTCTCTTTGATATGGCAGACCATTCTTACTTGATCCATCACATATCCTTTCAGTTAGCTTTATTGGTCCCTATTGAAGAAATCATACAGAACTAGATGGATCAGTGAAAAAATAGTATTTCCCTTGTTAAATTTCCCTTAAGTTTACCTTAGTTAGAAGCACAAGAACTTTGATAAATGGATTGACATCTTAAATAATCTCGGGTGAAACTGGGTAAGTGCTATTCTGTACTTTTCCAAAGCGTTATGCAACTTTAAGGCTACTTCTTAGGCAGAACTCTTCTCCCAAAGAAAAGCTCTTGGGCAGCTGAATATTTTAGACTCTAACCTCAGACATTTTCTATGATGTGAAGGTTTCTTAGGAATAAAAGTGAATCAAAGTCAGGACTGTACATTTCTTGCTGAATCTTAATGAGCAAATTTAGAATTCAGGAACATGAAAAGGGTAGTCCCTGAAGCCCAAATGAAGGAAGCTTTGGGTTTAGGGAAGATTTTGATTAGATTTTCATATAGTGATTTAAAATTACTTGCATAATGCAAAGAATATGCCAGGGTATAAAGCAGTATGATTGCCAGTGATGGCAGGCTAGCAAACTGAGTCACTGAATGCTCAAATGCTTTAGGGAATTTAAGGCCAAGCTGAAGTAAACAATATACCTGCTTTAAATTATCACATAACTCTGAGCTACAGAACACTTTGTGGCATAACTGTATAGGAGTAATCCGACTTCTTCCTTCCACAAGCTGACAGCTTATGGCATTGCACAGTGCATTCTTAGGGTATAATATAGAAAAGCTGCTTAGAGCTACTGAGGAAGAGGTTTTTAAAAAAGTTCCTGAACTTGTCTACAGGCATGCAATAGCTCAAATATCATGGCGAAACAGCCCTTGAGCTCACTGGAGCACTTCGTTTACTAGGAATCCAAGCAGCTTTCCTGATCAGCGTAGTAAAGAATGGATAAATGAACAGTATGCCTGAGAATGTGTACTAGCCACTGAAAATGAACTGCTACAGACCCAGGCAGTAATTCTTACAGGTGAAGCTTGACGTATGTGGACTATGCTCTGCACTACAAGGCTCCTATCCTTCTGTTATTTCATCTACTCCATGTCCATAAATAATCTGTGCCATTTTTTATTTTTTCCTCAGCTGTCTCTATTATCACAATAGAATATGACTACTATGTTTTTGTCAGATCTATCCTTTTAATGATAATTTTGTCTCTGTAACCATGGCATTCCTAATACACTTAAAATTTCATTCCAGTATTATACAGATCGACACAGTGGACAACAAAAATCACTCTTCAGATTGCTAGACCAGCTGAGCCAACTGCCCAGAGGATATCAAAAGAGTATAATGAATTTACATGAACTAGAAATCCAGGTTTCTGCAATATAAATGATTTTAAGGTGTACCTACATGGGAGTGAGATACAGAAGAACTTAAAGGTGTTACATTTTCCAGTTTTACAGATGCACTGCAGTATCACTATACCATTGTTTCAGAACTTATGAAGTTAACTACTTGTTTAAACCTCACAATTTGACGGTAAAACAATGTATTTTTACTTTCAAACTCCAGTTATTGAAAAGAGGAAAAACATCTTGGCAGTTCTGAAAAATGACTTTTCTTACAGAAAAGATGCTTGTATTTAATGTAATCAGAGAACACTATAAAGAGATTACATTACTGTGAAGACATTCTGAAAGATCACCTCCTTTGGATCAACAAAACAGAACACGGTTGAAATTAAAAATAAATAGGTTTTTTGTTAACATCCAAATAGAATTATTTAACTTAGCTACTAAATTGCTAAGGCCAAAAGAAACTCCTAGAGATTTTATCTTTGAAAGTGAGATGTTTCCCCCCCATACTTAAATGAAATCATACACTACAACCACACTTATAAAGTAAGTGTAAAGACCTACTGCTAACATTTAAAAATAAAGTTTGTCAATGAGTTTAACACTTAAACTAAAAGTTTAAGCCCACCTTAAACTACTGCATTGTGAAGATCACTTGAGAAAACAACCCGTTTATGACAAACTAGGAATGTGTAACCATACAACCAAGGTAAATTGCCAATGTGTGGAATTAACAGTTAACGAGTTTGTTAATTTAATGTATAAGTCAGCACACAGCCAGCTTCAAGTCCTGAAGCAGTTCCACTGAATGACTCCTATGGGCTGCAAGTTAAACAGTTCACTAATAGACTAAATCAGGACTAAAGTAGTTTGGTGAGCTGAATTCACAGCAACTCATCTTTCTTTACAATATCTAACCATGAGCCTGATATGGCTCCAAACTGTAAAGCACATTAACTGATAGCAAGCACAAATCTCCAAACTTTTTTTTTCTTCCCATTTTATTTCTCTTTTCTGTTCCAGAGTTAAGTAACAAGATGAGCAAAGGAACAGTGACATATGAATTGCATAACAAAGACTTACTAGGGAAAGATTTTCATATTTTCTCTTTCCCGAAAATGTTCAATAAGCTGGATAACTTATAGAAACCACTTTTAAATCACAGTCAGAATTATATACAGAAATGATGACTAACAGAAACTACAGTGGCTCTGCATGGTCCTAACAGAGTTGGTGTCACAGACTGGCATGGAGAGCTAGGGGACTGCTATTTCTTCATCTCCAGGATTGCACTTCCTGGCCCTCGGTGTTTGGCACTACATATGTTGCAGAACTGGACAGGAGATACCTAGAAATTAAAAAGAAAACAAGAATCTCTTAGAGAAATGTAGCCACATTAGAATGTGGGAAGATGAATTAAAAATGCCTTTCTCAACATTACTATTCACAGTCAGGCTGTTCCCTATAGACACTGTCGTGGTTTAACCTGGCAGGCAGCTAAACACCACACAGCCGTTTGCTCACTCCCCACTCCCAGGGGGATGGGAGAGAGAATCAGAAAAAAGGTAAAACTCGTGGGTTGAGATAAAGACAATTTAATAGGACAGAAAAGGAAGGGAATAATAATGATAAAAGAATATACAAAACAAGTGATGCACAATGCTTGACTAATGCCCAGCCAGTTCCCGAGCAGCGGACGCGCCCCCCCCCCCCCCCCCCGGCCAACTCCCCCCAGTTTTTTTGTTCAGCATGACATTGTATGGCATGGAATATCCGTTTGGCCAGTTGGTGTCAGCTGTCCTGGCTGTGTCCCCTCCCAGCTTCTCGTGCACCTCCAGCCTCCTCGCTGGCAGGGCAGTATGAGAAGCTGAAAAGTCCTTGACTTAGTGTAAGCACTGCTCAGCAACAACTAAAACATCAGTGTGTTATCAACATTATTCTCATCTTAAATCCAAAACACAGCACTATACCAGCTACTAGGAAGAAAATTAACTCTATCCCAGCTGAAACCAGGACAGACACATTCATGGCTAGGTGTAGGAAGGCGATATAGTGGAACACAATAAAGCAGGCTAGTCTGGAGTCAGAGCGCGATACACCTTACCACTCGCTCCAAGCGTATTACCACCACCTTCCAGGACAGTGAGGTCAAATTTCCCCCAAACAAAAATGAAAAACAGAGTAAAAAATGTCACTGATTATCTTCATAGATAAAGAAGAGAGTAAGTCACTTGGTGAGCTCCACTGACCACTGGATGTCTTAGTTACAGCTCTGTCTTTGGACATTGCTCCACAGATTTCCAACAGCTGAGCATACGTCCCGAATACTGTCCATCTGATATCAAATATGTGTTTATGTGTTTAAACACTCCTGTGTTTAGCTCTCTGCGATGCTTTATGCATGCATTACTTTCCTTTCAGTATGTCACCAGTAACACAACTGATTACCTAAGGCCAAGAAATACTATAGAAGTGAAGAATTTGGCTCAGATATATGCACATACCTGTGTATTCATACGTACTAAAGAATATATACCATGTAACATCCATGTCACAATTAAAAATCCCATCTGACAAGCTACCCTGTCCCACCACTGTCCCAGCAAATTGAGAATGCTAGATAAAGTTTAGATTATTTCTCAAATAATAAAATTTGTGGTAAATATTGTTCAAATAAATATTTACTAATTGTTGGGCTTTCTTTTGCAAATGATCTAATTCATTAAGATTTTCATAACATATTTAAGTATACATGCTGTACCATATGGCTACAAGTACTTTGCTTGGTTACTTGCAGATTAAGTGATTCACCAAAGTTATTTTTTCACTAGATGTTCATTTTCAGAGACAGATACAGAATCAGAAAAGCTTAAATTCCATTTTCTTTGTGATTTTGTTACCATTGTGATGCTTTCATTCCTAAATTAAAAACTGGTTATATCTAGAAGTTTCTTTTTTGGTTTATTTTTATTGGAAGGAAAAAAAAATTCCCTGATGAAGAAGAACATATTCTGAGCATAAAGATGATTACAAAGATATTTAAATATTCACTCTGAAATGAGTGGGTTTTTTTTCTTCCAGGTCAGAATCATTTAATATGGTTTACATGAGAAAATATCTTTATTCTTGTCTTTAATTAAACATACTTAAAGTGAGAGCTGCAATGGAAAAGAATTAATAAAAAAATCAGACAGGTTGTATTCCCTGTATGTCTCAAAGCTGCATTGCACATTCAGATTGCAGAAAGTGGTAAAATACTTCTGAAACAGCAGCAATTTCTTTCTAAATTGGATGTCCTTTAGTTGCAGTTGTCCTAAACACCCTCTCCCTAGTCACATACTACTACGGGATATCATCACAAATAATTACTGTAATCATGTTATAATTCCTGATAGACCCACGCCCTTCTCCACACTTAAACAAAAGGAAATAATTTGTCCGTTTATCTTTGGCAAAGGTGTCAGAGAGATTACGCTAGTTCCTTACCGTGTTGGATACCGGGAGGCACTCTTTGTGAAACATATGTCTGCAGTGGAACACTACCACATTGAAGGACTTGGATGCATCTGGGAAAGTGAAAAGTAAATTCATTACAACAGGGCAATGAAACAAATGATTCACTGGCTACAGCAGTATATGCCTGCATCCTATTATACACATAGAAACATCAAATAACATCTATCAAATTAATTTCCAAATCATGCTGGTTCATTTATAGAAACCATGCAGAGTGATGGTTTCAGGTAATGTGTCCCAGTGATGGAATTACAAGACAATTTTATTCTGTGGCTTAAATGCTGTATACCTTTTCACCAGAAATTTTTCATGTCAATATGTGCTACATGCTAAATTTGGGGAGGAAGAAGAGTAAACCAAATAATTCGGCCATTTTGAAGGAAAGTTAGCAAAAAAATTCTTGCGCTAGTGCAAGGAGAACCAGAACATAAAGCAGTTCTAGCGCCTACACTGCACACCATGATCTTGAAATTTGGCAAGAAGCTGCCCAGGTGCATGATGTGGCTTTCGATTCCCACATGAATATTTAGCCCAATTAGAAGCCTACATACAACATCCACATATTCCAAGAATAACCATCTCGCTCACCAGCATCATACACATTCTATTCCTTGGCTCACATTCCCTTGACACACATACCTCAAGGTACTAGCACATTCAGCTCTGCCAGGTTTTCTATCACCATGTGACTGCTCTGGACTGTACGCTGGTGCATGTGATCATAGTATAGTTGTTTTTGTTTATTTATTTAAGTGAAAAATGGTAGAAACCAGATTAAAAAAACTGTAAGTGATTCTACTGGGCTATGCACACTTGGCAAACAAAAAAAAAAAGGACCACTCATATACTTTGTCTTATGTATTCTTGTTTGAAGATGCCATGACATTTCCTTGACATAGTTTCCATGACATTTTCTTCTGGTAAAACTATTTCTTCTTAAGATGCCCAACAAGTATATTGGTATTTCTGAACTTCAGTAGCCTTGCAGAATGTACATCTTCAAAATAATATCCTGCATTTCTAATTTCAAGACTAGCTTTAGAAGATGCTTTAAAACTACAGTCTGTTATAAGTTGTTTCAAAGATGACAGCAGTGACTGAAGCCAAGAGTTTTCCACCACTCAGACAAAAAGTATATTCCATAAAACTTTATAAACTACAAGTTCAGTCTAAATCGTTCAACAGAGTTGGACAAGATTTGGTGGCAACAGGTTAGTTTTGTCATTCTAATAATCTTTGAGAATATGTATGTTGATGGAATTAAAAGTTGCCTTCCATTCCATGTAATTCAAAACAGAAAATAAGAAAGTCAAAGATGAATAGGAAAGAAAATCTGGCTTTACTGCAGGAAAAAAGTTTCAAATTAGACTCCAGTCCCACGTCAGAATTCATAAGCAAGCTTTACACAGGAGACTGAAATTTATACAGTGATTACCAAGGGAGACTACTACACATTTCTATGAATAAAAGCAAATAGTAGTTCCTCTAAAAATAAAAAAAATGGACAACCTCTTTCTCTTCTAGAAAAGCATCCTACCTGAAGGAAGTATTGGAGACAGGCACGATTCGCAGATATTCTCCTCTGGAAAAACAAAACAAAACAAACTTGTAACAACTTTGTTAACAAACTCCATGTTTACTTTTTTTATAGCAGGCATGAACATAGTGTTATTACAGAAATGGAGCTTGGTCTTAAAGTATTTATTTAAGATGCCTAACAGAGTCTATTAAAAATTGAAGAGCAATACTGAAGCAGCATTTCTATTAACAGCATGAGAAATGTTTAGATGATCTGATTCTGATGATGGCAGAATTGCAGGAGTGAGGCTGTCTAGGATCAGCACTGCAGAGGCACAAGGCAAACTGAAAAAAAGGAGCACAGGATGGGTGCCCGATTTCTCTGCAGCATTTTGTAGCAGAAGCTCTGATCCTGTGTCCTTCTGTCAGCTTTTGCCTCTTGGTATTAACACTCAGCTGGTGTGAATTACAGTGTTGCTCACATGCATCATCAGCACCTTGCAAAATATTTTCAACTATTTCTGAAAACTATCTTGTAGCTTTTGCTTTGGTTGCAGATTATTATTATCTGACTATCTGTGTTGGCACTGAACAGCATTTTTCACCTTTATAGACAAACTGCAGGACACAAGACATTACTGGCTATGCAGAGATTGATCAAGAGAAAAAGCTGCGTGCTGGGTCTTGTAGTTTTTGAGATACGAGTAGTTCCTTTGCAAAGGGGAAAGCAGCTAGCATCCTACTACACTCTACAAATAAGGTACAATATTCAGGCTTCTGGGCAGCTTCCAAAGTGGACCATCATGTGGCTCCAGATCTATAAACCAAGTAAAAGACTTCAAAACCTTGAACGTCACCACATTTCCTCTGTACCCACCGTCTACTAGAACACCCTTCATCTGAGTTCGATGCATTTTCTTCAATAAAGAAAGAGAATCAGCAACAAGTATCTTCTTGCAACCTTCCCGCAGCAAGATCTGTTGTGCAAAGAACACAAAATACAGCGGTTGTTGAATAGATGGGCATATCAACTATCTTAGCAAGTCTCCACTGGGTTTCTGCTGCCACAGAGGGCACAAGAAATGTTTAAGACATTCAAGCTATTATAAAGGAGGGAAATGAGGAACCTCTTGTTACCACCACCTCTACCTAAATGAAAAACCCACATTATAAAAAAAAACTCTCAAAACAATCAAATCCTTTACAAATATACTACTGTCATAAATTATGATCTTCTCCCTATGAGCTTGTCTTAAAAAAAAAAAAATAGAGAAGGATTTTTACAGTGCCCCTCACAATTGGTTTCCAAACCATTTCAAAATGTCCTCTACCCATATCTTTCCTGTCTTTTTAAGGAAAGGCATTTGATAATCCTAAAACCTTCGTAAACACAGCAATTCAAAATTTATTTTGTTCAAACATATTTCCTGCTGAGGTGTTACTTAGCAAGCAGTATTAAATGGCCATTCAACTAACCAAAGGTCCAGAGTTCGTTCCTCCTTAGCAAACGTCTCAGCCCCCTTTCTACTTATTTAATATTTTTCATTAGATTGACATGTCATTGCCTGACAATGTTGTGAAACACAAAAAGGAATCAAGGGCTTCAAAATTACACAGAGCTTTATTTCACAATACTTAATGAAGCAAGCATGAAAATATGATAAACCCAAATAAGTCTTTGGAAGTTTTTCTTCCTCCTCCCAAGTTGATGTTTGGAAATTTGTTTTCCAAGACAACAATTCCTCTGAAAAGTGCTTTCAAAAGAGGCTCACAGTCAATTTTAAGCTGAACAACCCTACCAAAAAAGTGGTATAAAAAGGCAATTTCCATTCCTTTCTCCTGATTATTTGGATTACAGGAGACATTGAGCGTTCTAAAATAGTCCAAGATACAGCTAACGCAAATACCTAAAAAGAAGTATAATAATAGATTTTACAGCCAGGTGAACACTGTCCAAAGCCCTGTCTTCTCATGTACACATTGTGAAGTAATAAGGATGCACTGCAAAGAATGATATGCAGTTAAGACTGCAAATCTAGAATACATTAAAAAAATTAAAATTAAGTAAGACTTTAAGCATTTCAAATGGGACATGTCAGTGGGTGAATGACATTCCCCAGTATTAGACACATTGAGCTATAAATTTCAGAACACCAGGAACTGAATGGAGCTCTAAAAGACAAACACTTAGCAAATTAATCATTTTATCTGTGATAATCTCAGGAACTATTTGAGTATGTCTCTCCCCTTCCAACTTTATCCAAGGGCAACAGAGAATGGTAAATTCTGTTTTAAATATAGAAAAATGTCACTAGGTTTGAAAAAAATACTAGAAACTTTTTGCAAGGACAATTGAATAAGACTACATTTCAGAATGAGTGTTTGCCTGATTCAAAATATTCTCAGTCAGCAAATTATATCCCAAAGATAGATAAATAACTTAGAGGGGATGAGGTCTTGGCTATATACTGGAGTCTTTGCTAGGTGCACTCAGCATAAGCAGATGAAAAATCCCATGTTTAAGTAAAAGGAGCAAAGCAAGCATGTTAAATGAGAGGGGTGGAAGAGACATACAATGGGAAGAAGGGAGCATGATTTACTATTTTCTACTTAAAATACACTGTGCCAATAGGAAAACTTCATTTCAAAAAAGAACAATCAAGATGGAAACAGTAGACATCCTTAGGTCACTGGAAAACCTCAATACTGTTTGATGCCTTAAAAATAGAAGTAACAGAAACATCTTACGACATATCTTGTAAGACACATGCACTATCTTTCCCCCATTATTTAAACTCCACTAAGATTTTTCCATACCACATTCAATGACTGTTTGTCAGACCTTATTCTGCTAGAAATGGAATACAGTAGGCAGATGTTGTAATATAAAAGGAAAAGTCAAAATGAAGAATGTCAAATGCCAAATCTCAAGGTAATAAATCTCAACACTTCTGCAGAAACAGATTTGAAGACCTCAAAGATGAGATGGATAATTTAAGAGTTATAGAAAGAGAAGCAGAAGAGCGAATCTGGAGGTAAGACAGAGGAAGAAAGAATGTTGGAATTAACTTCTTTACATTTAAAGGAGGAAGAAGTATATAACTGTGCACCCTAAGATTAGGCTAAACTAGTTAAAATTGACATCAGACATAAATCTGTAATGAAACCACCTTCCAAGGAGAAGAAATAGGATTCAGAGAGGATGAAACTGAACTTTTTTTTACCCTTTAAAAGCACATGATTGTAAGCACAAGCATGGTACACCTACTGAAAGAAGTTTTAGGCAGATATAACACTTTTTACTAAATTAATGAAAACTGCTGAAACCAAAACATTTATTGCAAAAAAGAATCCTAGTTCATTTTCTGACTCTATTAGAGAGGATGCTACTGCATAATTAAAATTAGAAGCCATAAAACCTTCCAGTTAATTAAAAAAGTCCTGATTTACAAATGCCCAACATTATCTTTAGGAGAAAACACTGCAGTATGCAGTTAATTTGAAGGTATACTCAAAGCACTGCGGATAAATTCAGGCCTGGATTCAGATTAGCGTGGACAAACAAGTTCAAGTTTCTCAAAGCCAATTAACCAAATGCTTCCGAACTGTGTCACAACCACAATTCAAAGCACATGATTTTTAGTCTTTACAATGGAAAGGCAGATGTCCCTCTGTGCAAGCTGTCACCTGCCCCCTAGTGCCTCCAAGGTGTCTGAACAGCAGCTTATTCATGTTTAGGAGCAAAACCCAACAATTTTTCTACATGCTGTTTCAAGCAGCATTCTTCAGGTTATCATCGGGGTCTATTAGTTTCTAAGCTCTGTTGTGAATGCATGGACATGAATGCTATGAATGGATGAACCTCTGTTATCCATCAGAGTTACTGCAGGTTCAATCAAAGTTTAAACTAGTAAGTCAACATTTGAGTAAAAGGGCTAATCCATAAAATCTAGATGTAGCGCCTCTAAAGAAATTGCTTTTATATTTTAAAAATAGGGAAAACAAATCTTAGAATACCAACATCTTTTGAAGTCTTATTCTAACAATTGTCATACAAAGGGCGAGAAATTAGGTGTTTCTTTCTGAAATGAGGGGGGGTATTTAAATCTTTTCCAACAACACAAGCATTTCTGAAATTTCACACATGTATAGACCAGAGCTGAAAAGACACCTACTTTATACACTTGGAAAATGTAACAGGCTTATAACAAACTCACAACTGCACAAATAGGGGATTTTTCTATCAGCCTTCTCTGAGATATTTAAGTGTGACACAGGGCTTCAGAAACCTGGAGCATGATTACATGATTTATTTTAAGAAAGGCTCCTGCATTCCTCATTCATAAGTTAACACCACTGTGTAATCAGATGCCACAGACTTAAACACGTGTGAATAATTTAATAATTTTTTTCAATTTAATTTCCAGGGAACTGAATATAAAAAGCAAATACATAGTTCAAGGGTACATTAGAGAACGAAGGTCTTTGTTAAGATCAAACCGTTGTATGACTGATGAGTTTCAGTCCAAAGAAGTTGTATAAAAACATCATCAGCAGCACTGGTTTCACTGAAAAAAATAACAGTTTGAATTTCTATTTTGCATAGCAATACTAGTAAATGCTGATTTTGCTACAATTTTCAAATAAGAGCATTACTGCCCTAATTGTGTTGGCTAAGGGAGGTTTTAAAAATAATTGCACTGGTAAATTCCTAATGGGAACAGATGTTCTGTATGAGTTTCAGAGAAGCAATGTCTACGTGTGGAAACCGAATTAAAGTTACACTGACAACAACCTTTCAATTGTATGGAGATAAAGTAGAGTTTTGATTCTGTCTTTGAAAACACCTTTAAATGCAAGCAATAAAGATGAAAATCATTAAACTTTTGTCAGGGTATCAACATGACTTGACTCAATTTGGTTAGTTTGCCATAGATTTGACTGGTATTTAGTTATGTTGAGAATGTTGACTGAAGAATGGTGATTTATTTGCCATTAAATAAAAAATGTGCTAGGAATCTGTCATTCTAATAAATAAGCAGGTTCCTCCTTAAGACGACACATCTTCAGGAGTTTATAAATTCAAAGGAAGTAGTCTGTGGTCTATTTTACCCATAAATTTATGGCACCAAAGAACTAGATTTCAGGAGTTAGATATAAAATATAATAAAAAAGTTTTAGACTACACTTTACTTGATAAATACTCTTGTTAAAATTCAGACAGCTATAACTTTGTTGTCTATGTCTTCATAACTTTGTTGTCTATGAATATTACTGTATATAAACACCAAAATCAGTATTATTTCAGCAGTAAATAAAATTTCATCACTACAATAAATCAGTGTCACTCAATTTTCTACTATGGTTTTAATATACTAATTCAGATGATGACAAAGAGAAAACATTATAATAAATGATCCTCGGGAGGGAAAGAACAAACAAACAAAAATAATCACTTGGGAGTTTTAATCCCAATTCAGAAAACCACTTAAACAAGTACTTAAATCTTTTCCTGCTTAGGAAAATACTTAAGTGTGTGCACAGCTTTAAGTTCACGGAAGAATTGCATTTCCTGAAGTTGGAAATAAAAATGGGTATACTTGAGTAATAAGGCAGTTTAATAGAACCCTACTTGTAAAGCAGAGCTGTAATGCCAGAGCAAAAGTAAATTAGAAGTACTTAATTTACATTGTAGCCTAAGAACAGAGTCTCATGTGATCTACTGTCCTGGTTTCAGCTGGGATAGAGTTAATTTTCTTTATAGTGGCTGGTATGGGGCTATGTTTTGGATTTGTGCTGAAAAGTGTTGATAATACAGAGATGTTTTAGTTGTTGCTGCACCAGTCAAGGACTTTTCAGCTTCCCATGCTCTGCCAGGTGCAGAAGAAGCTGGGAGGGGACACAGCCAGGATAGGTGATCCAAACTGACCAAAGAAAGGGACATTCCATACCACATGACGTCATGCTCAGTATACAAAGCTGGGGGAAGAAGAAGGAAGGGGGGACATTCGGAGTGATGGCGTTTGTCTTCCCAAGTAACCATTATGCGTGATGGAGCCCTGCTTTCCTGGAGATGGCTGAACACCTGCCTGCCCATGGGAAGGAGTGAATGAATTCCTTGCTTTGCTTTGCTTGCGTGCGCGGCTTCTGCTTTCCCTATTAAACTGTCTTTATCTCAACCCACGAGTTCTCTCACTTTTACTCTTCTGATTCTCTCCCCCATCCCACCGAGGGGAGTGAGCGAGCGGCTGCGTGGTGCTTAGTTGCCGGCTGGGGCTAAACCACGACAGCCCTTTTTGGAGCCCAACGTGGGGCTCGAAGGGTTCGAGATAATGACAGATTTGATTGGAATGTGCTAGATCGAATTTATAGCTGTTATTGCTGTTGAGCTATTAATCAGGAGGCTTCTGTGCTTGCCATGGGGCTTGCTTGCCTTACTGTATATTACAGTCTAGGGCTTGTTAGTGGCTGCTTTTTTGCTTTTGCTGCTTGCCGTGCTGCTGTACTGCTTATCACCTTACGCTGCTGTGCCTGGGAACATTTTGATAACAGCAGTGGCCATGCGCCTGGGCTGGCAGATGGCCAGAGCATTGCTGCTGTTTCTGTGCTGCTGTACTGGACAGGCTGGAACTCCGGTGTGAACTCGAGTCGAAGGGACTGTGACCTGTGGATGAATCCATGTGGGAGCAGGACACCCCGAAGTGTCTGTGCCCATGGATTAGCCCATGCCAGAGCAGGTATATCCTGAAATGTCTGTGGCCAGGGTTAGGTCTGTGCCACAGCAGGTATACCTCTGAAGAGATTGTGGCCCAAGGATAAGTCCATGCTGGATAAGGTGTACCTTGAAGCATCTGTGGCTGTGTATGAAGTCCATGCTGCAGCAAGTACACCTCAAAGCATCTGCGGCTGTGGATAAAGTCCATGCTGCAGCAGGTACACCTTGAAGCATCAGTGGCTCTGCATGAGGCCATGTTGGAGCAAGTTTACTTCTGAAGGTACTACATTCTGTGGATAAGTCCAAGCTGGAGCAGGGGCAAGGGGAGGACTTCATTGCAATGTTAAACCTGATGGTCTGGTCCAAAGGGACCAGGGGTGGAGACTGTAACGGAAATACCTTTAAATTGTTGTATCCCGTGATTTGAGTTGCATGTTGTGGGAATTACTATAGCAGGAACCCCTTGTTGCTAGCCAGGCTAGGAGCAAGGGGAGGAGTTTATTGCAATGTTAAACCCTATAACCTGGCCCAAAGGGACCAGGGGTGGAGATTGTAATGGATATACCTTTAAATTGTTGTAACCCATGATTTGAGTTGCATGTTATAGGAATTACTACAGCCGGAACCACCTGAACAAATGGAGGAGAAGCCTTACAAGAAGCAATGCAAGTGCAGCAGTGACCTGACCTGAGCTGGCTTTGGTGCCCAATAACTCCAAGAAACACACCACCTCTCCTGTCCTGAGTAATAACCCCAAGAGATGAAGCCCAAAGTCATGGACTAAATGAACTCAGTGGACATTTTGTGGACATTTATGGACATTTTACAAATATTTTGTAGGGGTGGTCCATAGACTAAGGGAATGATATGTGTGTATTATATCAAAGGATGGCCTTCCCATTTTATTTTTACCCAATAGAATACCTAATCCTATCTTAGTGCCATGATTGGTTGGTTGGTAGCAAACAGATATTAACTCCTTTTCAAAGATGGAAGTTAACCACATTACTTTAGAGCTGAGGTGAGCTTAGAGTAGCACATACAACAGTTGCAGTAGTTCAGCTAATGGGTGCTAATTTGTTAAAGTGAAGCAATCAGTCTGCAATATGCCAACATTAATAAAAACTTAAATTATTCAGGGAAGATCCCAGATTAAAAAAAAATTACAACAAATTTTGTTGCATTAGTAGACTTCCTTGTTGGATTCTCTAATGCACACTGTAAGCCACATATGGCATGCTTTGGCAGCCACTCAATTTGATTCACTTGGTTTTGCTGGGATGCAAAGAATTGTTTTCAAAAAGACAAAATCTGTCAAAGGCAATGCTTTTAGCTCCTACCCATATTTCAAATCGCATCTAATGTGAAGTTTACTCCTAAGGAAATTTAGAAGCATAATAGGAAATTTGCATCTGCTTACTTACATAAGCATAAAACAATCTTATCAGGGCTTGCAAAAGGAGACCACAATTAAATAATATAACAGCACAGCTGTAATACCTTTTGGGGAGCCCATGTTATCAAAAGATCAGCACAGTTTTTGTTTTAGGCAGTGAGTTGCAAGCCAAGCAATGGGTTCTAACTTCACCTGCGCACCTCCTTTGTGGATCTTGGCACAAGATTTTCTTTTTTGCCTTTGAAAATGGGAACAATAAAACTTAAGCGCATACAGAGCTCGAGATCCAAAGAAATGAAATTACAGGAAGTCCTATCCAATGAAATTTGGATTTCTGTACGAGTTCAAAATGTCTCATATGTTAGGTGATACAAATAAGGAAGTTTTTACCAAAATCCAAAGAGTTGTGCCAGGCCAGAATAGAGGACATGGACTTCTCACCATGAACCTACACAACATGATGTGAAGGTGTAACCAGGCATCATACAAACACACCAAAGCTAGCTTTAAAACAGCTAATGAGGCAGCAGTAATGAGGAAGCTAGGGCAGAATTGCCCTCAGCAACAAGAGGCTGCTTAGACATTTACTTGAAGTCCCAGTGATGTCCTGAAGCACATGCTGAATGCAGAAACAGTCCTGCCGTAAAAAATTGAGCTTTCCAATCTAAGGCTACTTAGGTGAGTGTGCAAGAGCTGCGATCACGTCTCTAAATTTCAGTGTAGACACATCATCTGTTCATAAACAGTGCTCTTTACATTGCCTGTAACACTTCAGGAACAGCCTTATTTTAAGCTACAGCTTACATTTCTCTAAAGAAAAATAGTCTCCCCTTTTTTTTTTTTGACTATACTGTTTTGATATCGTACAAGCAAGCCAAGCGCAAATTACATTAAGCTTCCCTAATTTCTAGTATTCCTATGAGATCTAAATTTTAGCCCTAGAGCTATCCAAATCTACTTCAAAATGAATTAATTTGAAATCCATGAAGCATTTCAATGCTAACAGCAAATAATTTTAGATATCACTCTGAAGGTTAAATACATCCTTTTAATCCCAAAGTAATTTTGTTAAAAGGTATTTGAAGACAAAACGATTCTTCTCTCCCCAAAACGTGACCAAATGATGTCATCAGCTTTGTCTGAAGCCATGCAATACACTTTGCATACATGTAAAGCTGCAGCTATGCACACAGCACTTTCTCAGTCTGTCTGCAGACACACCAAAAATTACATTTTGATTTCAACAGAATGCAGGAACAGGAGGATCAGCAGTGCAAGCAGCAGGGTACTGACAGCAGCAAGATTAACATGCAACTGTTTAAATGCAGCATGCTATTTAGCTAGTATCATTTTGGAAGGATATTAGTACCTCATGAAGTCAATTAAAAACTGGAAGTAATGTTACAACATGCATTATATGCAAACATGTATCTGTTTATCTGGGGTAGCTCCTTGCACATAACAAGTGTCAGGAGACAAGACATGCAAAATGATTCTTTGAAATACTGAAAGTCATAATCTAAAGCCCATATGATAATAAAATAATGGAAACACCATGGAAAGGCTTAAACCCAGCCTTTTTAAAAGGCCTTCTGATATCATTGAAGGCTCACTCTAGCAGATATAGGCTTTATCTGGCCTGGTAAGAGAACAACCGTGACCTTACTGAAAACTGTTGAGTCCATCTATTTGCTAGAGATGTCCAAAGACTAATAGCAGATGGGAAACAAATATTTATAAGGTTCAGAAAATTGGAGTTTCAGCTGCTTACTGGGCTATGTCTTCTTGGATTCTGCATAGTAACACCGGAGGCATTCAAACTGCTCTATATCCTTACATCTCTCAGTAGAAAGGTGCAGAGCAGCGTCACAGAGAACTCAAGTTTGGGTCTCCTTTGGTAGCAGGGGGATTTAAAGTATGCAATGCAACTCTCTCTGTTGTTACCTTCAGGAATATTGAAGGGTACGCTTCTTGTAAGTTCTTACAAACATGCATCAGCAACCAGTCATGTAGGGAACTGCACATATCTGTATAATCACGCTGGGATGAGAACTCCCATAATCCAATGAGCAGTCCTTTTTTTTTTAAATGCATAGACGTCAACACATTCTGAACAACAGATATGTATTTGATTTTAAAAGTTCATCTTCCTTCACTTACTATGACACTTAACATATGGCTCTAATACCTGGTGAATGTTTTAGTAAGTGCATGTTGTGTTTTGCCTCCTCATATATGAAACAGAATGAAAAGTCCTGGTTATGAGACTTTCCAATATTGGACAATCAGGCAGTATAAAATAGTCTGAATCATGCAAGATCCTTCCAGTTCTACTTACCCACCAGGCTTATGACAGCATGGGAGAGATTTAGAAGTGCTAGAAGCCATCAAGAGACTATTCATCTTGACAAATTTCTACCCTTTTTGTCATAGTTTTGTACCAACCCACAGTATCAATGACAGATGTCTGAACAAAATGAACAAACCTTCACGGTAGCCATTTCTCGTGCTGTTCAGTACAAAGCGGTTTTGCTGTCTCTCTGAAAATGAGTATCACAGGAAGAACGCAACACTTACCTGCAAGTTGTAGTCCTGAAGAATTTTCACTAGTGAGTCTCTCAAATTAGGAATCTCCATGCCTTCCTTAATGCGGTGGATCAAAAGAATGGGATCCACATGGGTTCCAATATTGTTCAGCAAACCAGTAATAAAAGCTGTGGAAACAAAGAGGCAAAGAAATTAAGAAAAAAATCCAGCAAAATAACCTGATTAAAGGATGCTTTGGTGACAAACTACAGGCTTTGGCTGATTCTGTGACAGTTCTCTACTAAGCGATAACACTAAGCCTCTTTTATATAGCCTTCATGTGTTTCTTGCAGCTGTATTTACTCAAATACAAGCCTTTGGGAAAGAGAGGAAGATATAGTTTGGCAATTCACAGAACTTCTAGGGTATGCAGAAAAGGGATAACAGAGTATCCAGCACAAAGCCACAAGTAAATAATGCATTTCAATTCAATAAAAAGGGCACTCAAGAAAACAGAGCTAGAAAATTATCTACATTATGTGACTATTCCATTCCCAGTTCCAGGGTTTAAAAACAAAATTTCAAGCACTTAACCTAACTCGAACGTGTTTCTAAACATTGGTGAGAGTGACACAAAAGAAGTGTTTTTCTTTTTGAATTGCACTTGGCTAAATGAAACACTGGAAGGATGAACCCCAAGGCTGTGTTTTTTATTCAACCCCCAAAACTGAGGAGTATCACTGAAGTTGCTCTGCAAATGGGCAGATGGAACTGAGAGAATTCTATATGCTTTGAATCCCTTTTGCTCTGAAGATGTCACTGACTGTAGCATCACTTTTAGTGATGAACTGCATTTAAGTATGGGTAACTTGAAAATGCCGTTCTTTTAAAGGAGTAACAGATTTTGGTTGCTTCTTCCTGTCAGAATTAGCGGCCAAGAGATGAAAAGATATGTATTCTGACACTAATTCTACAAGACATTCAATCCTTTGGAAAAGAGATCCCAAGAGAGACTTTAAAGCCTTGATTTAAAGCCCCAGAAGAGGTTGCAAAACTAATGGAGTAGATAGTTAAAATAATTCTCTATTTTCTCAGTCACATGAACTCCTCTGAATCTGCCTCCAGAACAAAACTGATGTTGCTTATGAGATTCTGACAGTTTCTGATTCCATCTAAACATTAAACTTGAGTAGCTATTCATATAATGGATGAAAGGCAAAATGCACTCATTATTACAGATCTTACCTTTGTGCCACAGAAACAAAACAATTTAATTATTCTGCTGAGGGGCAGAAAGGTGTAGGTTCTTCATTTTCAGAATTTCAAAGGGAAGCAGCTGCAATAAACACACTACACAACATCCTCATCAAGTCTGCAGACTGTGTTTTGAGGCTGTCTAAAAAATAAAGCCTCATTCTGCCAAATTAAAAGCACCATTCTCCCCTTAATTTGTCATTAAGGACATAACTATGCAGAGTTTAGTCAAATGCTAAATCCCGAAGTACTCATTCTGTAGCGTGCCCACATGCTGCCTTACTAGAAGTCTTTATGCACAATAGGACAGCTACGTTGTGCTCCACAAACCAGAACACCTCCCTGGCCATCCATAAACACTTTCTCTGACATGCATGTGGATAATTCAATCCTTTAACTGCAGTAGCATTCCACAAAAAAATACACATGCAAGGCTTCTGAGAAACTATCCCGCTTACGTGGTTTGTCGATAGAATATAAAATGAGGTCTTCCCAAAGTTCTCCGTCATCTTGTTCCTTGGCAAATTCAATAGCTTTATCTACATCTTTCAATTCTTCCATTATCATTTTCAAGGCACTGCGGCTATTACCCATTCTGCCTAAAAGGAAAAAATAAGTAAAGACATTATAAATCCTAAATGCTCAGTGCTTTAAGAAGCTCTTTCAATATTAATTTTATAAGTGTGAAGTTGCCTCAGAGTAGTTCAACCAAGACCAAATCTAATCTAATCTGATGTAGGAATGCAGATCCCAGAGCAATCAGTATAACCTGAACAAGCGCTTGGAGCGCTTTGCTGGACTGGGACCTGGAGCCTTTCTTAAGGATGTGTTGGGTCATATTAGGGGTTCTGAACTGCAGCTACATCTAATGTAAGGGGGGCTGTGTATGTGTATGCATGTAAACTATGACATGAAATACCGCCTTTAAGAGCCTTCATAGACACTCCTAATTTGCAGTAAGTATAGTGCAGTTTACACCCATGGAAAATTAGAGGAAGAGGAAGAAATAGTAGAAACACTGAACTATTCTTTAAGTAAACCTATGAGTAAATCCTACTGCTCTCAAATGGTCCACAAAACATTTTTCTTACTAAAACAAAGAATGACTTATAAAATGCTTTCCATTTTGTCCATTTTGTTAATACATAAACATACATAAAAATATTAGTCTTACAACGCCTCCCATTCAGAGGTAAATTCCTTGGCCTGCTGGGGGAGTTAATTTACAATTAATTTTACTAAAAAAAAGAAAAAAAAAAAGGGGGGCAACGTAAGCAAATCTTCCACCTCAGCTTCTGAGGTGTATTCAGAATAAAACATTTGTTTTATTTCTCCCATCTCTTCAAACTTACACTATCACTCTTCTCTTTGTCTCAAAAATACCACCCTGCCCCAACCTGTTCCCCACAGTCCCCCAACACCTCCAAAGCCCCAGAAAAACACCAAATCAGAAACGCAATAACACAATATATGGAGTTAAGACATCATATGAATACTGCAGTGCTTTGTTTTATTTTCTAAATCATGTTATTTGGTCCTACTGACTATATACCAACTTTGTCTCTGGGAAAGCGTGTTAAACGATATTAGACAATACATCATACATTTTCGCAGCATAAACTTTGACAAGATTAAAAGCATGTTGTAATTTATCACACTGAATGTTACTTACTCAGAAGATAGACTGTCTCTTCTACAAAGTTCCTCTGTTGGCAGATCTCAAGAGCCTTGAATTTAAGGAAAAGGAGGCAGGAAAGAGAATACAGGGAACCATGTAACATGGTATTTTATTGATCACAAATGCTGCAAGAGGCTTAAAAATACTTTTCCATGAAGTTGCAATACTCATTTTGACAGGAATACAGCGTCCTTAATATGCACTGTCAGGTCCTCTGGCATTAATTAAGAGGAGAAACTCCATGGCATTTTTTAAATTTTTCTACAGGATTAAATAAATCTGGGGACAGGACAGGTATTTCAGTCTGGATTATGCCAATCTCTACCTTTAAATCTACTGGCAACTTCTTTCTTCTGCTTCCAAAAGTTGGTTAATCCAAAAGCATTAAGATTGCTGTCAAGACTTGCTTCCTGTGGGTGGACTTATGAAGTCTCTAGTGATGGAGGTCTACTTGACATTCATTCATAATACAAGCCTGTAGATCTCCTCTGGGTAACCAGAATGGTTTTGGGAGGTAGAGTGCCCTCCAAATTTTGTACCAGTGACCTCCAAGAAGACAATACAACAATAATCTAACCTAAGTATGAAAGAATAAGGAGGAAGCACTTCTTGTAAATTTGGTTTAAAGACCTGAGAGCTAAATACCATGAGCAGTTACTGAATCTGTTTGTAGTTGACACACACTGAGCACAATTACCAAAATTACCAAACTGATTACCAACAAGTTTTTAGTAACAGAAAACTGTCAGGGCTGGTATGCCATAAACGATGCCATGTCTGTTTCCAATTTGGAAGCAGAAAGCAAACTCAAGATTCATGGCATTCCTGTGAAGACAAATGTTCATCAATAAAGACTTTCATATTTGGAAATCAAAACTATAAATGCATAAGATACAGCTACAGTTAAAGATGTAGGTAGGAATTAACTTTTCCTTCCATTCTCAAATTATTTCCAATGGGTTACTATGAAGATTAGAGATATAGGCAATGAATTTCAGGGTAGAGGTAAGTGAATTACCAACCAGATACTTCAGGGGAATGAAGGTATGAATAATACTAATAAGTTATAAACACAGCTGACAGCCTTTTTTCTCTCCACTGAGAAGTTAAACTACAAAGTACCAGGTATTCAGTATTTCTGGATGCTGCACATTTATTGACTGTCATGCTCCCTCTAGAGGAAACCAGGGAACATTCATACTTCTCTTTCAGTTCATTTTATAAAACATTTGCTAAACTGCAATTGAATAAAAGTGGCTTGCTTTTAAAGAAGAAGAATTATTTCTTCCTGTCAGTTTTATAATTTCTTTAAAGCAATAATAAGCATGAATTTGTTCAAATATCAGGGGTTTTTGCAATTTATACACTGCACTGGAATCTGCTTAACAGGAACTGAAAATATTGGTAACTGGGAAATTCTTGGTCTCCTTTTTAATTCCTTAGAACAAAGATTTGTATGTGGCAAAAAGTGTTACTAGATGATACATATCGTAACAAGTACAATTACAGAATTAGCAGTGACAGTAAATTTAACTGAGTTTTATACAGTGTTGGTATCTTTCCTCTCTTCCTCAGCTTCTTACTGAAACATACTGACATTTTAATGTAAGGTTAGAATGACACTTGTTCTAATATCCTTTTCTCTCACTTTGGTGATTATTGCACCACACCTTCCAAAGTTTCACGGGTCTCTGATATATTCTTGCTCACAGCCCATAACTTCAGCAAAGCAGTGCCAGCAATGTGCTTGCATCATTTACACACAGCACTTTTCTGCACCACCCATCACTGAAGATAGGTGGCTAGATGTGCAATGACTAAAACTAATTTGCACCAAAAGAAAAGCAGTGCAGATAAGGTTTTATACATAAAACCATGATCACACAAATAATACATAAGACAAAAACTAAGAGAGAATCAGAGAGTTAAAAACAAATACGCCAACATTGTAGACAAAAGTCTCTGGCTGGAAACCTCTCAGGCTCATTATCTAAAAAGATCACTGAGACAACTTAGTTTCATGCGACAATTTCAACGAAGACGAAGCCTGCAATCCTGACAAAGTATTTTACAGTGTTTCCTGGTGTTGCAGAGTAAAGTTGACAAAAGCATGCAAAACAAGAGAGGTGCCAGGAACAGTACTAGCTCTTTTTAGAATGTCAACCACGTAAAATGCAATATTCAGTATTACATTTAAAACGACTCCACTGGTGTCACCATTATAGCTGCATACAGAGAGGCATCCTTTCACACAGTCTGCTCTGCTCGGCCATTAACAGCAACAAATAAAAATAATACAGTACTGACCCAGCTAAAGAGGAAAACTTAGATTTCCATTTGATTCACTTTAATTCAAACAGGGGGAAAAAACCAAGACTGCCTTGGTTTATTTATTTATTTTAAAATTTTATTTATTTATTTATTTTTAAATTTTACAAGAAAGAGCAAGGAAGGAAAATGTAAAAAGGTTAAAGAAGGTGGAAATGTGGTACTCTGTAAAACCCCAAGTCTACTAGCAGAAGTACAAAGACAAAATACTTTTAGCTCTGCTAGTTCAGTGACTGTTAGATTGTGTATATTATTTGAAAACAACTTAGGACCTTAGAATACAAAGCTAGAAAATCTCCAGTTACAGCTACTCATTTTTCAAGACCTAACACTGACTACTCCTAGATTTGGTAAAACAATTGTTGATTTCTTGCAACCACAACCTGCTCTCCAGTCAGGCCAGGCACTGACATGTAGATATGCTGTTAGATACACATCAAGTGTGAATTCAGAACTTCTGCACTAAAAATCCGCCCCCCCCCCCCCGATTCCTGCCCTGTGAGCTGAGAGAGGAAGGTCTCTCAGGAAGAGGAAGCTCTCACGAAACTTCTAAAGGTGATGGTCACAAACTAAAAGGATCTCCTCCTTTTGGCAGTAGAGGGCAGTACCAGACACAGTTACAAATTCACAACACTACAAGCTACAGACACAAAAATCTGGGACCTGTGTTTAGATTTTGGGGGCTTACCTTCTCTAGTGGACAGTGTGTGCTGTCTCTGAGAAATGGTAGTAAATTTGGACGATCGTATTCAGCATAAAGGCTGATCTGTTTCTCATGGTATCGCTGGCCTTTATGGTGGTCTCTCTTGAAAAGCTTGTGCAAATACTAGGAATCAAAAGGATCAGAACTCAAAACCACTTAGACAATAGTATTTGTTCTCTGCTAATAAAAAACTCCTAATTTCCTCAGGAATGTTCTAACACATACTAAAAGGCACAGAGATTAAATCCTGATTCAGAAGACTAGTTTTACATTTTTCTGAAGTACCCTCACCACAGCAATCTCCCAAACCAGCTCTATAAAGCAGGTTTTCAGCAGCAGTTAAGAAACTGTCCTTTAACCTTCAATGAAACTACTGGATTTTGAATTTTACAGAAAACTTGGGACAAATATATCAAATGAAGCATTTTGGTTATCTAGATATGCTTGACCATTACAGATAACTATAGATCAAATTTTTACCACATGAAATGTTTTAACCAAAGTACCTCAAACTATATATAGATACTGGGGCAAAGTTCCTTCTCTCTAGATGAGCACAGAAAAGCCTTGGGAATCATCTGGAGAGTCGCTCTTACGCAAAGGGAAACAGGCTTCACACTTTGAAACTGATGCATCCCTTCCATAAACTGACAGTCAGTCAGTCAGTTGTCTTTGCAAAGCTCTTGGGCTGCAGGCTGCACGCTTCATAGAGCTGCTTTCTATAATTGCATCTCTAACACATAAACCCGCTCTCCACCAGATCGATGCCCTGAGCCCCACCTGTACACAGCAGCAAGTTAAACTTCCGTCCCTAATACAGCCCAAGCCCAGGGTTACACGTTACGTATTCCACTGACAGCACATTCAAAACGAAGAGGTGCTTTTGGAATAGCAATGTGGAGCCACAGCCTTACAGTTATATTGTAATTCTGCACAAACAAGAACAATCCTGCAGCTTATAGAAGTTACAGCTCTAGAAAGACAAGCAGTTCACTGTCTCTATGGATCAGCAAAATGTGCTTCAGAGTTGCACCCAACATCCAATCCCATTTTTGTGTAGGGAAAGAGGAGGGATACAAGCAAGGAGTAATTGACCAGAGAAGACAAGTGTCTGCAATGCCATAAGGAGTAACTCATGGTATGTTAACAAGTAAGCAGTATGTTATCAAGTTCTCACAGGTACATGTTTTAAAATTATTTTACTATTGTAAAAACGCTATGGCCATGTTAAAAAACGGATTAGCAAAAGTAGCCACTTTGGCTCTGATGATTTATGACATTTCAGTGGCATGTGCACTTTGACAGGATAACCACATCTGTAGAAGATGTGCCCAGCAAAGAGTTTATTCAGCTCAACTTGAAACCAACAGAATATAGAAATATTTACCACATGCTGTAGCTCAGGCCTGTTTTCTAATTCTTCAACGACTCTGTCAATCTGAAAGAAAACAAAACCCAACAGATTAGCAAACCTGTGATGAACATCACATTTACAGGACTGAAAGAAGGATGGGTAATACAAGCAAGCACTGGACTGCCATCCCATGAAGTTGTTATACTCACGGAAATTTTATCTTCGTTATCCAAAAGCATGTCTACTGCTTTCTAAAGTAAAGAAAGAGAACCCAGTTAAGAAACAGGTACACATATTTTCTCGCACTTTATATAGTATTATGCTTGTTCACTGATGGGTATCGGATGGATATTGCAGACCTACTCTTTTCAGCGACAGTAATTCAGAGAGCAGATTGCATAACATCAGCATTCCCCGACAGCACAGCATTACAGAACACATCATGTATTCTTCCAGAATACTTCTCCTAAGTTTCCACACTAATAGCAATCAATACTGTGCACTTATATTGCAGGTGAAGTATGCCAATCGAATCATAGGTCACAGAAGGCCACTGTCAAATGATGTAGAAATACTATTTGTCCTATTGAAAAAGGGAACTGCAGGGTGATGGCTGTATAGGAAACACACGACTCAACTTGCCTTACAACTGGATTCCTCCAAACTATCTGCACACCGATACCGTAACACAAGCAGACAAGATCATGTAAGCAGAGTGGCCACCAGGATTCTGGTTCTGCTTCCTCTTAGAAGAGCAAACTTTGCTTCACATTCAAAAAATACAAAACCACAGATTCCTGATATGATTTACTCTATCTAATAAAAAAGAATTAAACTCTTTTTTTCCCCCATGTAGTTTAGAATGGGCATACCAAAGATTATCATCTTTGGTACAGATGACTCTATATTTTAGCTCCAGTGCTTAAACAAGCACTGCACTGAAAGAGCAGATCTACTTGGTTTCCCACCAAGGATCATACCAAAACTCATTTGCTGAGGTTTTATAGCCAGCTGGGAAGAAAGAAGATTGAATTCAGCACAAAACACATACTTCTTATTTTTGGAATTTAGGTTAATAACCTTGCAAACTTTCAGAAGAAAAAAAAAAAAATTGTGAGCACAGGTAGTGTTTTCCTCAATCCTCCCAGTAATGGGGGGAGACTTTGGTAGAAACAGGCGAGCCCATGATATTGCTATCTGGCTCGAGGACTGGTGCCTCCACCAAAACTTTGGGTTTTTAAACCATGGAAGAGCCTTTGAGAGACAAGGTATGCTGGGGCCTGACAGGATCCACCTGTCCCAATGGGGAAAACGCATCTTTGGGTGTAAGCTGGTGGGACTGACTGAGAGAACTTTAAACTAGAATCAATGGGGGAAGGGGATACCAACAGGATTGCAGTAGGTAAATGAAGGGTTGGTATGGCATCGCCTGAGGGTGGCAATGCTAGTGGGAACATTTACACTGCTCCTGGGAGTATGGAGGGCTCAGGAGGATATCTGAAATGCTTGTACACCAATGCAGGCAGTATAAGAAACAAACAGGATGAACTGGAAGTGTTGGTCAGCTCCCAGAGCTATGATATCATTGGTATTAGTGAAACTTGGTGCAATGAGTCCCATATCTGGAGTGCTGGGATGGAAGGCTACAGGCTGTTCCAGAGGGATAGGCAGGGCAGGAGAGGTGGAGGTGTTGCACTATATGTAAGGGAGAGGTTTGTTTGTACAGCCCTTACAGTTAGTGATGATGTGGCTGAGAGCCTCTGGGTGAGGATTAAGGGGATGGAAAATGAAGGAGATGTTGTAATGGGTGTCTACTACTGATCGCCCAGCCAGGATGTAAACACTGATGAGTTATTCTGTAGGCAATTATGAGAAATTTCTAGATCGGTAGCCCTTGTCTTTATGGGAGATTTCAACTTCCCAGACATGAACTGGGAATATCATACTGCCGTGATGAGCAGGACTTGGAAATTCCTGAAGTTTGTAGGAGTTAATTTCTTGTCACAGGTACTCAGTGAACCAGCTAGGAAAGATGCCCTCCTAGACTTGCTATTTGTGAATAGAGAAGGACTCATGAGGGATGTGATGGTAGGTGGCTCTCTTCGCCACAGGGATCATGAAATGTTGAGTTTAAAATTTTCAGTGTAATAAGAAAAAAGAACAGCAGAGTTGCTACCCTGGACTTCAGAAGAGCAAACTTTAAGCTATTTAGGGAGCTATTTAGCAAGCTATTTAGCAGAGTACCCTGGGAATCTGCTTTTGAGGCCTTAGGAGTCCACAAGTGCTGGTTAGTCTTTAAGAACCACCTTTTAGAAGCACAGGAGCAGGTGATTCCACTGTGCCCTAAGTCAAGCAAGCGGGGCAGAAGACCAGCTTGGCTGAACAGGGAACTCCTTGTGGAGCTCAAGAGAAAAAAAAAATTGTATGATCTCTGGAAGCGAGGTCAGGCTTCGCAGGAAGAGTACAGAGCTGTGGTTTGTATAGGCAGGGAGAAAACACAAAAGACCAGCTCAAATAAAACTCAAACTGGCCAGTGTTGTTTCAGATAACAAGAAGGGCTTTTTAAAGTATGTTAATAGCAAGAGGAGGTCTAAAGAAAACATTGGACCAATACTTGTGGAAGATGGTCATCTGATCAATAGGGATGAAGAAAAACCAGAGGCATTCAATGCGTTTTTTGCCTCAGTCTTTAATAATACTGATAGACCTTGGGCTGTCCGGTCCCCTGAGTCAGAGGACCATGAGTGTGGGAACAGTGATTTTCCATTTGTGGACACTGAAATTGTAAGGGACCAGCTGTATCAGCTGAATGTTTACAAGTCCATGGGGCCTGATGGGATTCATCCCAGAGTACTGAAGGAGCTAGCAGATGTTACAGCAGGACCCCACTCAATCATCTACCAAAGGTCTTGGGAGTCTGCTGACTGGAAGCTGGCCAACATTATTCCAATCTACAAAAAGGGCATGAGGGAAGACCCAGGGAACTACAGACCTATTAGTCTAACCATAGGACATGGAAAAATTATGCAGAAGATTATACTGAGTACTACTGAAAGACATTTAAAGAATAATGCAATCATCAGGCAAAGTCAACGTAGGTTCACAAAGGGAAAGTCCTGTTCAACTAATTTGATATCCTTCTACGATAAGGTCACCCACCTAGTGGATGAAGGGAAGGCAGTGGATGTAGTTCCTCTGGCTTTCAGTAAGGCTTTTGATACTGTCCCTCACAGCATCCTGCTGGACAAGTTGTCCAGCTGTGGGATAAGCAGGTACCTGGTGCACTGGGTGAAGAACTGGCTGAACAGCGGAGCTCAAAGGGTTGTAGTGAATGGTGCTACATCTGGCTGGCGACCAGCCACCAGTGGTGCTCCTCAGGGTTCAATTCTAGGGCCAAACCTGTTCAATATATTTATCAACAATCTGGATGCAGGAGTTGAATGGACGATTAGTAAGTTTGCTGATGATACTAAACTGGGAGGTGCTGTTGACTCTCTCGAGGGACAACAGGCCTTGCAGAGGGATCTAGATAGATTGGAGCATTGGGCTGGATTAATAAGATGAAATTTCACAAGTCAAAATGCTGGATCCTGCACCTAGGATGGAGTAATGCCGGGCAAGAGTATAAATTGGGAGAGCAGTGGCTGAAGAGCAGCCCTGCAGAAAGGGGTCTGGGGATGCTGGTTGACCACAGGCTCAATAGGAGTCAGCAGTGTGGCCTGGCAGCCAAGAGGGCAAACCGCATCCTGGGGTATACAGTATAACCCGCCTGTCAAAAGAGGTGATTGTACCTCTGTATTTAGTGTTCGAGTGGCCTCACCTTGAGTATTGCGCGTGGTTCTGCGCCCCACAACTTAAGAAGGATGTTAAGGTCCTTGAATGTGTCCCGAGGAGAGCAACAAGGGTGAAGGGCTGGAAGGCATGTCCTCTGATGAGTGGCTAAGGACTTTGGGCTTGTCCAGTTTGGAGAGAAGGAGGCTGAGGGGTGACCTCACTGCTCTCTACAGCTTCCTGAGGAGGGGAATGGGAGAGGGAGGTGCCAATCTTTTCTCCCTGGTATCCAGTGATAGGACACGTGGGAATGGTTCAAACCTGCGCCAGGAAAGGTTTAGACTGCACATTAGGAAGCATTTCTTTACAGAGAGGGTGGTCAAACACTGGAATGGGCTTTCTAAAGAGGTGTTTGACGCCCCAAGCCTGTCAGTGTTTAAGAAGCATTTGGACAATGCCCTTCAAACCATGCTTGAACTTTTGGTCAGCCCTGAAGTGGTCAGGCAGTTGGACTAGATGATCCTCGTTGTAGGTTCCTTCCAAATGAAATAGCCTATTCTATTAATTGACTGCAGTGAAAGAAAAGTGGCAAGTACATTTAACATATGCCTCACAATAAATTCACTGCCTCCTTTCTTTGGCTTATCAATAGCATTATTTGATTAGAAATGCAGAAATAATATCATGGTGAAAGTCTACTTGAGAATCACAACAATGATCTCGGATCTGGCACTCTTCTTACTGTGAGTGATACTCAAATGGAAATACAAAGGAAAAAAATCATCCTTGGGTCAATTATTTTGCAGTCTAAGCAAACACTTTCTTCTTTACCTCAGAATGTATCCAAACACAGCAAACACACTCTCTGCCTCAACACTATCTTTAGCTCATTTATTTTTAATCTGCTAAAATATCTCTAGTGGAAAGTGAATATAAAGTTAAGATCACCATACCTCTGAATCAAAATCCATGAGCAGAACAATTTTGTCTCTGATAGAACTGAAAAGATTGTGCTTGTGGATCAACTGGAAGACATCCTTATGCCTCAGAGTTAGGTAAATTTCTAGGGCTCTGCCATAGCGCTGGTCATAAGTATACCTGATAAAAAACAATGTTATAATACACAAGATCTTACATATCTAAGTGTAGGAAAATTACCTATAAGGGAAAATATAAATATACTCTAGGATGTAAAGCTTGTTAGGATGCTACTTGATTTGATGAATATCTAAATAGTTGCTGTGATTCACTTCTGTTAAAAGGAGATAAAATACTGGGCAACATTAATTTCAACTCTGTTTATATCAGCCACTGCATTTGTGTTCTGACCTGTGGTTCTCTGCATTTTCATTTTCCCATTTTCAAACCACAGGGGAAGCCACAGAAAACACTAGCTTTTCTATTTTTGGAAACTAATTGGAACTCTCTTTAGAGCTAAAAAGCATCGTTCTCTTAAAACTTGGAGACAGACTGTAACATAGCAATTGAAAGCAGGTCTGCTTTTTTCAAAGGAGCAGTATGAAAAGAACTTAACATGGGAATCAGGATGAGAAAACCAAAGAGCTTTATCCCTGTACAATGTAGCCTAGAACCAGATCAGTTTTGGCACATTTTCCAGTCACGTATTTCCAGCCACACAGTAAATCTAAATATAGTACTTTTGAAATAGTGGGGAAAACCCACCATTTTATTTTCCTGTGGGTAATTCTGAAATACACACTTCACAAAAGAGGCTTCCTCTGACAGCATAAAGAGGAATGCTAGCTATTTGCTTTGGAAAGAGGAGTAGCAAATCCAATCTTATACTAAACTCTTTGCTTTCATACTCAGCATACACTTTATAAGGAAGGGAAAAGAATTGCTAAGCTGTGCAATCAAGCAGAGTGGAGAGCAGAGGAAGCCGATACTCTGTAGCCCGCCACAAAGCAGATATTTCTGTTAAGAGAGTTAGGCAAATATTATAAACTACAGTACACTATTTCAAGCTTACTTTTTGTAACAGGAGTTTAAAATTGTACTCACAATTCTGCAAGTGTTTGTAGCAAAGTCCTGTTCTGTGGATCTTTCTTCAGGTGATCCACTACAGCTTGAACTATAATTGTGTTGTTGTAGAGATCTCCAGGCCACTCTTTTATCAGGGTTGCAAACCCCTAAAAGTATAAGAGATTGTAACAGAAATAGAAAGAACTGCCTAAGGAACATTTCAAAACATCAAAGCTTCAGCTAAGCCTCTGAGATGATACCTGCTGTGCTTCACCTCTCAGCCATTTTTACGGGCCCACAGACATGCACAGTGCAGAACACAGATTTTCCTTCTTAGGGCAATTTTATTAAGATTCATGAAGCTGGGTCTCTTTCAGGTGCTGTATGCTTTGTGAAGCACCTCAACCACTTGTGCTATATTAAACAAACTAAAAATAATAGTATTTACAATAAGTAACCAATCTCACAGTATTTGCATGCTCTGAAGAACATTCTACCTATTCTTTTAAAATCTAAACCAAAATTCATCTTTTTAATCTTTTCACTATTGTTAAATTTTCCATTGAAAATCTGTTTGAATACAACAGAGAATTTGCTATCAGAATTCCACACTGCTGAGGGTGTTTTGCTGGCAATAGCTTTTACGTGCGGACGTGTCAGGCTGCAGTACCTCGTAGTCACTCTCCAAAAACTCATGCAGGACCATTTCATAGATCAAAGGTTTCAAAACTGGATCCCGTCTGGGCAAGTAACGACTAATTGCCTATAGGAACAAAGAGAACAAAGCGTCAGAAGGGGAATGACATGTAACGTCCTGGTACACTGACGATAGAAAAAAGAATTGTTGTGAAACAAAAAAACAAAGCTACGTGCAAAACATGGCTCTTGGTAAACACTGGAAGCGCTGTATATTCATATTTGTAAGCAGTATCCTAAAGTTATTTACTTTAGGATTGCACACATTGGAATTGTATTACTTATCTGAAATAATTTTCATTAGAAAGATAGTGGTAAAATACTAGTCAGAATGGGAGTATCAGCCATTGCACTTAGAGAAGTCTGAATATTTACTTCTAGTCATTTAGAAATAAAACCCGCAAAAGACCTCTCAGAAGAAAGTTTTCAAAATCCATTTTGTCCAGTCTTGGTCTTATATCTTGTAAAAAGGTATAAGCATTCATTAGCTGAAAAATGTGTACTTTTGATTTATGACTTACTGTGAGGTCACTACATTTTATGAAGAGTTCTGTTTTGCCAGCTATTTTTACATACCCAAATGAAAATTAATTTGAGAATACATCTCTCCACAGAAAGGGTGAAGGCGTGAGATCTGTTGCTCTATAGGAGGTGTTAAGGAACTGCATTCTGGCAGGCAGGAGACGAGAACCTGCCAGAACGAATCAGCTCATACCCTGGAATTTCAGCACAGCATCTTATTAGCACTATTATTCCATGCAACTAGAGGCCAAGGTTATTGCTGCCTGCCAAAATAAACCCTACTGCTGTCAGCTGTCTTGGGACTTTGGGGTTTGCAGCTGAAGGCCCAACACTGACGAAATTCCTCCAAACACTCAGAGATGTTGCCTGTTGCCCACTAATGGCACATGGTGCAGTAGCATTTTGTTACTGAAGTTGCATGAACAAAGCAGGAGAAATAACATCTCGCTACATCATTTTTTGTCGCAGTTTTACAGACAGCAATGACTATTCACAACAAATTCTCCTAGTATTTAAATCAAAACAATTGCCCAAGTTACATATTTCATTAAAGTCCTCCATCTGTAGGTGAAAAAGGAGGTAAAAATAAATAAGACAAATAACAAAAGCATTGTTAATGACTTTGCAGACATTCAAAGTTCATTGCTCACAAGAGAACTCTTCTCTCCCCATGCTTTTGAGCTTGGCCAGTCTTTGAAACGTGGCATGATGCCAACATCAGCTCCCACCGTCTGTCACAGAATTTAATAGCTAACTCAGGGCACAGTCTTGCCAGCTGCCCCAGGGCATCATATTCCTGACCCCCTCATAAAAAAGCCTCTTCCGACCATAAAGAAAGGAAGCCAGACATCAGCTGGAGACTTGAAGGTAGAGGACATTTCCAACGGCTGTTTTCATACCCACCTTCTACCTTCCTGCCACTTCCTAAATGAACAGCCTTGCCCAACAGGCTTTGCTGCAGCTCTTGGCTGTGGTTCAGCCTCACAGCGAGCTGCGGAGTGGTGCAGCTGCCTTGTTTCGTGGGGGCCAGGCTGCCTTGGGAAGGAAATCTCTCCTGCCCCAAGTCCCACTGCTTTGAAGGAAAAGCGCAACCACCTCCTGCAGTTTGGCCCCTGCGCTCAGCAAAGACTCAGAATCATCCAAGTTATTTTTAAGCCTAGGCACAAAGGTGAACTCAGACCTGTCCTGGAGGTTACAAACTCTTCCTATTTTATTTTTAAGCAGTAGTTAAGGAGCAAGGTCAGACAAAAACCTCCAGAATCAGGATGCCCTTGTATCAATTCCTGAACCACGTGGTGAAAGTGACTTTAAATAAAAAGAGGATACTATACACAGAAATACCTTCTTCCTTTGTTTCTTCTTAAGACTTTTGAACAATATGTATAAGGGCGAGGTATACACAAGAAAGTCCATATAAAAGTTGACATGAGATAGCCTAAAACATCTCACCAATAAGCCCAAACCACAATTATTTATTCCTCAGAGGATACCGATGAGATGAAAGAGGCTGCCTGGATAATGCTGCTCTATGCTATGCCCACCAGTCAGGCAAAGTCTTTCATGTGTCCTCTAGCCAACATTTGGTCATTAAAGCATTGCTGCTGCTAGCTGATGATCCTGCACCCCTGCTGAAAGTCACTGCTGTCACAGCAGAGTCAACAGAATGGAGCATATCCCTCATGCCACAACAGCCAGCACTCGCAGAGTTTGGCATCTTCCTCCAAATCCACCTTCCTCAGCTGTTTGAACTGAGACATTGGATTCTACACTGAAGTAACTCAAGCACAAGCATGTAACTCCATCAAGCCACCGTTGCTGGAGGAAGAGAGGACCAGATCGTTGCAAAGCTCTAAAATCTTGAAACTGTCATAACAAGGTTTGCTAGAGGACATTCACTGAAGACAGGGGAGACATCAAGATACCAAAATGCAGCTTCTGGTAGCCAAACAGGACCTTTTAGTACAGAGCACTCAAAAATCACCTAAACCCACAAGCAAACAAACAACACACACATCCCACAGGCTTTGACATTGGGGTATCACTAATTAGTCCCTCTGCAGGAAGGGAAGTTTAAACCTTTAGTTTTACTGCCACTTTAGTTATTGGCAAATCATTTTACATTGGAAATGTCAGATTTCAGGCAACCGCTTATATGCAGTGCAAATTCTTTAAAAAATTCCCTTTTGAAGTACACTTTGTCTCCAAATCTCAAATAGAGTCTTGTCATCAGGGCTTAAAGCTGTTATAGCCCAGTTATACTATCGTGTTTAATACCTGCTGGTTGGGTAAATAGGTAAAAATTCCAAATAGCATACAAGTGACCCCAACCATCTCAAGAACCGCTTCATTTAGATCTGGCTTAACTTAGTTCATCCTTTATGATATTCAGGTATCTTTAGGAACTTGGGAAAAGTTATATGTGATTGAAATAGTAAAATAAGAAAGGAATCTTCTAGAACTGCAGCTTGAAGCTGAATAATGTAACGGACTACATCTTATATTTTTCTAAGTCTGCTTTCAAGGGGCTGAAAACAACCAACTGTTTAGAAAGGCAGTAATTTAGCAGAGATGTTTTTGCAGCAAACCTGCAAATATTTTTGTATTTTACAGTCTGCTGGATGACATAAGTGGAGACAAGAAAAACATCCATTCCAGACACTTGCATCCAAAAAACAAAATAAACCCAAAAGGTCCAAGAAGCAGTGTATCAAAATTTCACCTGTACCTGCACTCAGTTCCTTTATTGGATTGAAATAAAGAGACAGAAACATGAGATTTCATCTTCCAAGGTGGCAGAGAGTGCACCAAAACACTAAGAACTCATACAAAAGGCAAGACTGTTCTCGCACTGGCGTGGCTCTAAAACAAAAGCCAGACATTTCTGAAAACCGTAATGCTGAAACACTTTCACTCTTTGAACAGAATTAAACAGCTCAAAACCAGCAAGGGACTGCATGCTGTGAGATCTTAATAATATGTCCTTTTTGGCTCATTGAGTTTGAATAGGAAGACATAAAATTCAGAAATAAATGTACACGCATTACCAAAGGGAGTGTGTGTAATGTTTTCTACTGATTTGGCAGTGACAGTGCTGTAGTCTTATGTCCCAGGCAATTTATTAACTGAGAATCTCACATTAAACGTGTACCATTACGGTAGCTGGCTTTGCGACCAGGGAAAACACAAGACAGGGCAGACTGCTCCTCTTTCTTGCCACCATTTCTAGCACACAGCATAGGTTTTCCCTGTCGCTTTGCAATTTAACTATTCTTTGACACTTAAAGCTGTGGCTCTGTTGCAAGGTACTTGGATTTTCAGGAAAGGCTGGCACCCACAGAGGCCCTTTTCCTTAAGAGTTGGGGTAGGATTTTTCAGGACATACTGGAAGGGAGTGAAAAATAAATGGGAAAGATGTATTTAACCATGAGCATCCTTGAAAGTAAAGGCCTTGGGGCTGGGTCTTTTACTTGTGGGCTGTCAACAAGTTAAAAATAGGTAGCCAAGTACCTGGATGTGCTATGCCTTCAACATTGTTTTGAGGCTTGTTAATATATACACATCAATCTGAATGACAACTGTACAACTAGAGGTCTGGGGCAGGAATTTCGAGGGCAGTGTTATATCCTGCTACCACACTACTGTCATTAAATGTGATCCTTTAGATACTTGGTCAAAACACGCAGGAAATATAGCATACCAATTACTTGAGTTCAGAGATACAAATTAACTTACCTTAAGCTGACCTATTTCTTTAAACTTGTAAACTTCAAATTCCCAAAGTTCTGTGTTTTTGCCAAGAATTTTCTGGCACTTACTGGAAGGAAGATGAAAGGGGAGAAAACAAAAGTAGGTACACAGAATAACACAAATGTGACAGCACTACTGCAAGGATTCCTTTCTCCTTTCTTTTCCCTATCAAGACACTTTCAAAGGTCACTTACTTTGGCAACCATTGCTTCAAGCAGAGTATGCCAGGTATTCCTCCCTTCAGATCTTACGATTTCTTTGCATCCAAGAGGACTTGATTGTTTACTATGCATTCACTCTTATTGATTAGGGCCGTATTAGCTTTATGAGTGAAATTCTTAAATCTCAGCTGAGTAAAACTGAACACTTAAAAAGATAAGCTTACACATACATATATACATGAAAACACAAATCTTAGGTAATTTCTGATCCTTACTTTGGATACCCAGATTTGACATTTTTGTTTACACCCACGTAACCACAAATTATTTTCTGATGGTCTTACATGTAATGACACGCTAATAAACTTAAGATTATCAACATCCAAAGAAAACCTCAATTTTGAAAACCTAGTGTGACTGAAAAAATTAAGGCTTACTTTTAAAAATATATATGTCTCAATTCTAATTAAATTTTAGAAAGACTACAGTAACTTTTGGGTCACTACAAGCATGAAAATATAGGGTGCAGTAACACATCTGTATGTTTTGAATCTTCAGAAGCTCCAGAACACATAGAAAAATCAACATCACAAAATACTTCAGAATCAATAATTTGCTTTCGCTTTTTCCTCACACAGATACACTTTAGCCAGCAAAAAAAATCTTTAATATGTTACCGAGCAGCCAGGTCATACTCTCCTTTCTCCACTAGGTGATTTATATAGGCTAAGCCAATATCCTACAGGGAATAAAAATAAGGAATTGGTTATAAAAGTTTGGAAGTCAAATACTTGACTGCCACAATAACCATCATTCCAGCTGTATGCACCGTTGTTAGGTCAAGCGCCAGGCCCTAAGTGGATACCTCCAGTTCTCCTTTAGATGTAGGGCCCACAGACCAGTCAACACAAAATACTTGCCTAGACCACTCATGGGTTCAAATTAAGATGCTCGTTTAAATAATTCTCATAACGACATTGACACTGGGAAGACTGTGCCATCTCTACATATTAAGGATTGTTCAAAACACATAGCTGATCAGTCAGTGCCTGCAGTAGTTATCTCAAAAATAAAACCACCAGCCACCATATGAGACACCTTCTTTGTCAACACAAAGTTTGCAGAGGGGAAAAACACTGACTGAGAATATAAATCCTAGTGCTGCTCCATCAGGTAAAGGAATTACCAAGAATTTAGCAAAATTATTACATATTATTACATACTAAATTCCCCTCTCAAGCGTTTATCACACAGTTCAGCTGTAAAATTATTTTGGGAGGCATTTAATATATTAAAATTTTGGTGAAACAATCATGCCTTCTGCTGTAATCCCAATGCTGGTGTCAAGGTCAACGCAGCCCAGTGTACCCACTGCATAACTTAAGAATCATATCACTAAAAGCACATTGTTTGCAGCCAAAAAGAGGGTTATACAATGGAAAAAAAAAAAAAAGTCCTTGTTTCTTACAAAAAAAAACATTTGGGTCTTCTGAGGTACAACACAACATTTTTTATCAAAATCAAGGACAGTACTGAGCAAACAGAATATGAACTGAGGTACCTAAAACTTCAATTGTTCAATCTACTACAAAGTTTTTTTTTTAAAAAAAAACAACCCAAAACCTCATGCACATACACCAGATTTTAGGATTTCATTCCACTATAGGAACCACCTTTGTACCTTCAACTTCACCATTCTCAAGAACGAAGATTTGTGGCACTCTCTCTCTCCTGTGGGCCAGCTCCCCCGTGAGCAGAGAAGACAGTATAAGGAAAGAAGCCATACATCTGTGGTTGTTTAGGACCCTTGCATTCTACTCAAGAGGTGCAGAGGGGTAGTGATCATTACTGCAACCTAAAAAATCCCCAAGACCACCAGACTCCTCAAGTGGTGTCAGTGTGGTATCATTGGTCTGGTTGCTGCTGGGCGTAAGAGCATGAGTTGTTTTAAATCCCTGTACCACTAATCCTTCACTTAGAGCTTGATGTCAACATTTTTTCCCTCAACACACTCCATGGGTTTTGCATTAGAGACCAAACACTCAACAGCTCTGCTTGTATATACCCACAATGAATTTCATCCTAGTGGAGCAAGTTTTTGCAAACCAAGAGAAAAGTTTCCTCCCCCCCCTTATTGTATTGCCAGGACCTCCTTTAAGAATTCTTTACATCTTTTGCAAGGGTCACAGAGCAGCTAAATCATACAAACTCTGTGATAGGTGATGGCATGCCGTTAGGTCTTGATTCAACTTCTGGACTACACAAGAAGAAAAGAATTTTTAAGACTTACTGATATACAGTGAGCATATTATAGCAGTAACCTGGCTAAAAATTAAACACGTCGTCTAACACTTTGTACTTAAATACAAACTTCCATTTAAAGAAGCAGCAGTATTAATGAAATACCAATGTGTTCACACTGAGGTCAATTTAAACAAAAAAAGAGCTAGAATTAGCGACGCTTTTGTGGCTGTTACCTTAACCCCCCTTTTGTCTTAAATATTGATATCCTTTGCCACTCTGTGAAGGGACTATAAACATGGGAAATAACTATACAGGAGAAAAGGACCTTAACTATGTAAAATAATGAGAATTGCAAAGCAGCATGAGAAAGCTAGATGTGAAACTGCAACTGAATATCGATAGCATTTAAAAGGTCTTCCAATCACACCTTTCAAACTCCTGCCAAAACCCTGTCACATGCACATGATAGAAGTTAAAGAGAAATATATCACACACACCCCACCCCCAATCTCTAATATTGTAATACTGTATGTTACTTGAAACAACAGCAACTTTAATACAAAAGTAAAAGCAAAAAAAAGCCCCATCAGCAGAGAAGTGCAATTCTCTTCTTTTTAATGTCAATAGCACCTTCATAAAATCCAGATCCTTTCGTGTTTCACACACTAACATTCCTGTTCTGCAGTCAAAACCAGAAAATCGAATGCTAGTTGGAGTATGCCTAACAGCTATTGTCTGGTGCAATACAGATAAATACTGGAATGTATTTGTAGCATCTCACAGCATTCTAAAAGAAATCAGATATTTTGTTTTGAAAAGAAGTTTTGAGACTTACCAAAATCTTGTGCTTTTTTATAGTTTTCTGACTTATCTCAGCTGCCATCAAAGCTTCCTATATTCAAAAAGTAGAAAACTGAGATACTAGCCAAATACACAAACTTTCAATACAGAAAGCTCTAGAACTGCATAAATCAACTATTTTTCAGAGCAGGGTGTTTGAAGCACTAGAATTTTTAATGCCATGGTTGGATGAACAGCTTTGAATTCATACTCAAACAAAAGCAGTCAACCAAAGAGAAAACTATTTTTGTTTCCATCTGGGTTCACTCCACATTACTATATTAGAATCAAATAGCAAGATTACAACGAAACAGGCAATGCAATCGCATTGGATCATTTTCAAATGAGAACCCTTCGCTACCAAAACCTGTGAAAAAAATCATCAGGAAAGGGGGTGGGGGAAGGCTACCTTTCACTTCCCCAGCCCAAAATTCTTCTCCAGTCAGACTGATTTATATTTAAGTGTCATTTGCCAATCTTCTACTTCTTTCAAATCTACAGAAACAAAGCTGGCACTTTTACAAACAAAATGAAACCTTTAACATACATCATAACACACAAGCTATCTACTACCTTGAATGGCTTTCACAAAGGCACACGCACAGCTGTCACTTGCAAATTACTGGAGTCCTCAGGGACCAAATGCTGTGATTTACATAAACTGCAAAACTGCACTCATCATATGAGTTTGCTATTCAGATGCAAAAGCATCCACAAGGATTTAAACAAATGTGCATGAGGAATATAATGATTGCATTAACAAAAGGAATACATGCTGAATGGCTTTCCCACATTTTTTTTTCTTATAATGGGCTTCCAACAAATAACACGTAAATAAGAATTTGCAAGTTACTTTATGCATTGTAACAAGTGTTCCAAGTCATTAACTGCAGGACATCAGAATCCAGAACACTGGGTGCATGTTGATATTGTCTGTAAGAATTTATTATTATTGTTTTAGGTGTTCAGACATACATGCTTAAACACACCAGTATTTATGCAACCAAATACTGAGCTGCTTTTTTCCAAGGGAGCTGTATACCTTTGTTTTTAAATATTGGCTCTGCTTGTTTGTGAGTAACACCACTTTCAGCACCAATACCTACAGTTCGAGCCCGTATTATTTTACTTTTAAAAGCTTCAACACTGAAGGTAAGTAACGCAGAGCAATGCACAGTACCCTACCACAACCTTTTCATTCTATAGTGGAAGCGATACAGAATGGGAAAAATCTAGTATCACCCACCAAGTCCATTTCCATTCCCTCTTTAGTTGGGATAGATCTAGAAAAATATCCATGTAGCTCATTAGTTAACTCTTCTGCTGCTTTAAAACCAAAAACCAGCTTTAATAATTTTCAGTGACAGCTAATACATTTCGTATCTGATGCTGAGGGCAGTATTCACAGCATCTAATTCAGCTACCTCACCTGGGTGCAATTCAGATGAGTTGTTTCAGTAGGAAGACTAACTCTCCAGAGAGATGGAGAGATGTATAGTCAATTCCTACCCTTTACAAGCATTTAGTCAATGACTGTAGGAACAGAAAGTATCCAATCCAAATGACCTAGCAAAGTTCATCATGCCACCCCAATTTCCAAACCAGGAAAGCCTGAAGGAAAGAATGTTGTAAAAATTACTTCGTATTTCTTCTTTTCAAGAAGCCAGTCAATGTGGTCATCTTGGTCCCGCTCTTTAGCCACAACCACATCCCTTGGACTGATGATATAAAAAAGTGATTCACCTTCCGAATACTCTGCAAATGCATACACAGTTTTATTATTATTATATTTTCCTTAAGTAAAGCTCTGCTTTTTAGTACACCCTTGAGGGGAATTTAAAAAGAGGAGATGCAAGGAAGACAGCAAGGCTACTCCTGCAGAACATGCTTGTTTGGGAAGCTGTATTATCCAATAAATTAAAACTGGTTTAAATGGCAAAATAGCTTTCAAAAAAAATCACTACAGCTTATTGCAAATTCTGATTCATCCACTATGTGTAAACTTTATGATGGTTTAGAACACATTATTATACTTTTAGAGGACTATTACACTACATAGCCTGCAATAAACTTATCCTCCCCATCAAGGTCAAGGCCATCAAAAGCATAAATGATAGATGCCATAACCCCTGGGGACATAGCACATCATTACAGCAATGCATTTGCAATGCTATAAGTTAAGGTTATATGTATAATGCATTTGCTTATACCATAAGCCTTTATTTTTGAGTAAGCTCAAAGTAAAAATGTACTTAAAGGCAAAATCAAACACAGAAGATGACTGTTCAGAATAGTTATTATTTCCACAGAACCCATGAAGAAACAACATCAATATTTTGTAGGTACAGGAAAGAAAACCATCCCCCATCCTTTATCTGTATCTATACATGCATACAAATCCACACCTGAACTGATAAGCAATTAACAAAATAATGCTTGTTTTAAAGCCATCCAAAAAATTTAGACTTGTCAGATTAACTAGAATATTCATTAAGCATAAAAGTACAACTGTGGGCATCAATGTTCTGCTTAGGGACAGGTATAAAGAAATCCCAATTCTATTGATAGCAGCAGAGATGTTTTGGAGATCAGGGGGAGATATACTACATTTCTAGTGGCTTAAGGGCATTGATGTACACAAAGAGGCCTGCCAAGCCTATGATTTGAAGCATGCTGCCAGAGAAGATGCTTAAAAATCAGATTCATGGATTTTAAAAGCCAGAAGGAATGTTTCTGTATAAAACAGGCTATATAATCTTCACCAAGGAATTCTGCATCAGCTTTGCCATGCATCTTTCTGAACTACAACACATATATCAGAAAACCATCCCATCTTATTTAAAAGACTGGTATATATTGTGCCAGGGCTTAATCTCCCTGCCTGTTACATAATTAAACCTAGCTTCTAGGCTGAACTTGCCAAACTCCAGTTTCTATTAATTACATTTGACCATTCTGGGGTCTGTTATATGCCAACAGCTTTGTCAGTTACAGGGAAGCTAAATATCAGTGTGACCCTTTTAAGTTGATCCAGGTGCATCTTACTGTTGAAATGACATTTATTCAATCTTTGTCTCTAAAGCAGCTTTTCCAGACACTGTATCACTCATTTCACTGTTCCTGAAGCCCTTTGTGTCCAAAGAGACACAAGAGCTCCTACGGATCACATGTTGAATACATCTCCATCAAAGGTACTGCCTTCCATGATACTGGACATTACATGAGATCTATATTTCTGCCTTCCCAGTATGTCTGACTTAATAGATGGCATTACAAATCATGATGTTTAAATATGCACATTTGTTTTCCTTCCTGTGACTGGTTCTTGTGGATTTCCACTTTACACTTCAGTGTCATAAGCAGTTATAGACAGTTATTCAAGGAGATGACATAAAAAGGAAAAAGGAGGCTAAGTCCTCCCAATCAGGTCTTTTTTAACCAAGTTATGAAAATAAAACAAAACAATATTAAGAACACCTACCTAAATGATAATCTCTACATTCATTTTCCTGAAATCCTCGTACTGTTAGTGCATCAGAAGAGATCTCTTCACAGGACTCAGGCAGGGGTTGTACAATATCCAGTCTGGGCCTTGCACAACATTCCACTTCCTAGAAAAACGCAAACATCTTAGTTGCATCCTACACGATTTACGTTAGCAACACCCACTGACAGTAATCTACAAAAAAGGCTAAAATTCAACAGCTGCAAACATTCCTAATGGTCCAGTACTTTGCATCGGGTACTCAGTTGTGAACCGTACAAGTTCCAGTTGCAAAGTTGTGCTCCACACAGTAGCTGTAATCACATCTGAAACACAAAGGGAAGGTATTCCTACTCTTGGATTGCTTCCCTGGAATGCAGAGAAGAAGGTTTAGACAAGACACAGGTCTAGTCCTTCCCCTGAGTTTGCTCACTATTTTTCTGCTCTTGGTCACAGTTGTTTTCAGGGTTATCAGAGATGATCATCAACCATTGCATTCAACAAGCAACAGAACAACTTAAGACACATTCTCAGCTGGGCTCAGGCCCCAAAGGACAGAGCTCTATGAATCAATGATATTCTGGTACCAAGATCAAGTTGGTTTTTTTAGCTGATGTTTTAAGTTTGCACTTTTAAGCATCCAGCAGCAGGAGGGAAAAAATTAATCTGAGAATAATCTAAAACCCTTGCTGTGCTGATGATCTTAGAGTAACATGAACTTTCAAGTGCAATGTAGGTGGTTATGGTAAGATGACATCATGGATTTTCATCTTCTATCCAAGGGAAATCACTGTCTTCAACTAGCTGTATTTTTAATTAAGTCAAGGTCCAAGACAATCCCTTATTTTCTAGTTCTGGCTGTGAATTATAACAAAATACAGAATGAAAGAGCAAGGAGACATATAAAGTGGATTTACACAGCTCTAGCCCACCCATTCAGCAACAGCTCCACTTGGGTCTTTCTGCAATTTAACTGTTCCAGTGCAAACGAAAAAAAAAAAAAAAATCAAAGCAAGCCATGAGTTCAATTCTGATCCAATTTGTAACAAGTAGGAAGCTGTTGTTTGAAAGCTGTGAAATCAAGCATAGGAAGAACAGTGTCCCTCACAACCCAACAGCATTTGCAGCGAGCAGCACTTCTGCTGCAAGCTCAGGCAGCTCGGGGTCCATGGAGCCAAGACACTAACAGAGGGGTTCCCACCACACCAGGGCACAGATATGGTGTCAGGGAGGAGAGTACTTTTATCTCCTTGCTAGAGTTACCCAGAGGACTGAGAAGTTATCAAGTCCAGCGTTCGGAGTTTGTTTAAAAGGCTAATTAAAAGCAAATACATGAAAAAATCTCCTTCCTGTGTTCTATTACCATTATATCACCTGAAATTCTCTTGTCATCTTTCTTTCCTGAAGCAGTCAGAATGCCTTTAACCTTTATCAGTCACTACCTCCTTTACACTAGCTCCTTTCCCATGCTACTTCTTCATTAACAGTGGTTTCCCCATTTCCTTGCTCCCTAGCATTTCAACCCACCTCTTCCTCCCCCTTCCTTATCCCATCTGTTCGCCTCCTTTTCTTTCACCAACTCTCCCACACCAGAGGACTACTGTACTGGCTCTCTTGGGAAACACTGCTGTGACATTATTTTTCTCCTTAATATAAATAAAGAAATAATAATCTGACATCCTGCAGCAGAGCTAGAAGCTAACCCTATTGATTTAGCAGGCTCGAGCATCTGTTTGAACCTACAGCATTTCATTGCCTAGCAACTTGTGCACCCAGTTGCTTAAGGTTACTATGGTGATGGTTGTCTAATGCAGACGTACTATCAAAGAGATGATCAAGAGCATCTGCCATTCTCACACCGCAACTTCAAGGATTTCCTCCACTGCCTCGCCTTTTATTTGGCAATATGAAATAAATGTCGGAGACAGACATGGCACTTGCCCGTGTGCAGTAAAAACGGCTGACATGAATTCTAATTTCTACCTATCTACACACGTATCTGGGTGTACACAACTAAAGGCCTTGGAAGCGAGGGAGACAATGATGCCACTTGCTTGCAGTCATGCATCCCACCCCGCCACAGTGACTCCTATTGCTTGAGTTGATCAACTTCACTACTCTCCTTTCTTCCAAGATGCAGTGTCAGCAAGCCGCTCGTCTGGCTAAAAAAGATCCTTTATTTCATCCAGTGCAGAAATAGCAGAAAGAGAGAGAGAAAAGGGAGAGAAAAAGAGACGGGGGGGGAAAGGGATGAAAAAGGAGAGAGAAAGACTACCTAGAGCCCTTCTATGCTTCCTGCAAGAAACAAAGGAACCCAGACAGGACTTTTGAAAGGTAAGTACATCAGTCTTCAACATCACCTCCACTGACCTTATTTTATAGGTCAGAGGAGTTTCTGTTCACTACCAGCGGAGTGCAAATTCTTTCACAGATAATCAGATCTATGTGACTAGTTTAAGCCCCAACTCACAGGGCAATTTAGTGCTGTGAAGAAACTGTAACATAAAAACAATTACCGTTTTTTCGGAAATCTCCTTTACATATGAAAGTATAACAAGCTGGTCGCAGAGAGGCGCAAGTCCACTGATATAGAATTCGGTGTCAAACTGGAAAACTGAAATACAGGAAAGACAACAGATCGTTAAATAAATGAATGTGTATGAACTACTTCCTAAGAAAAACACACAACTGATTTTCAGTGGCAATCAACAGCATGCAGTAGCACTTCAGAGAAACGAAAACTCAATACATATAACAAATCTACAGACTTCCCAGTTGGATCAGCACGATGAAAAATTACATTTAACAGATTAAATTCCATTAAAGCTTGCAAGAAGAAATGTTTGTGCTCCAGGACATGCTAGGGATGAAACATTTGAAATGAATGGTTGCCTGATTTTCAGTAATCACACTGAAAAAAAGGAAGCAAAACCAAAACCAAACTCAATAAAATAGGCAATAAATAGAACATCTTCATTGGTTTGCATATTCGCAGCAAGTTCATGGGGCCATAAGGGAATCACACGTGCTACACCTATTGGTATGATATATGAAAACACAAAGATCATTATTTATTTATCATCGCTTTAAACATCACAGGAAGATTTACAGATACCCTCATTACAAAGAAAATATATGGTTAAATGGTCCCTTTTCTTATTCATAAAACTGAAAATGTAGTTTGCTAAAACCGAGACAGTTACGTGATTACTATTTTGAGAAAGAGAAAGAAAGAGAGAGCTGAACTGTATTTACAAAAAGGCTCATTAAAGCAGGCCTCTGCCACAGAAACAGGTATTTAGTTTTATTCTGCTGGATTTACAGTGCAGGCATTCAACATCTGGGAAGCCCTTTTGTGGGCTCCTCTCTCATGGGGCCCAAAACAGGAATCATCCAAGTGCTTATATTAGAAAAAATTGTATCTATAAGCTTTTACAAAAATATCAGATGCATCATCATTTTCTCTCAAAACATGGGTATAGGAGAATCTAAGCACAGGTAGGGGGAAAAAAAAGTTTCCTTGCTTACTGCTTAGCATGCTACATTACTAATATCTACTGTTTACTAAAATAGTTACTGATTATTTTAGTAAAGCAAAGAGAAAATGCAGCATAATGACCCTAAAAATAAAGCTAACTTTCTTTAGCTAAGGTAATAAGAAGGAACAGGAGAAATAATCATCCTCCTGCTAAAGAAGAAAAAAATACTGTCAAGTAAAGTACAGATTTGACACCTGTCTCTCAATGAATAAGCAAATACTGTTTTTCTCTTAATGACTGTTGACACTTTGACATCACTGGGGGACCACAGCACAGCACAAAGGTAGAGCACTCAATCTATTCTAGGAGAGAATAGGCTCACATTTGTAATCCTGTACATAATTATTTTGTTCTAGCCCGCAAGACTGATGAGATTACTTTGACTGTGTCACATGTTGCTCTGAGTGATGATTTTAAACAAACCATGTCAGAAACTTCTACATAATATATCGTATTCCCAGTTCACAATTTAGTATTTGGCATTTTAAAAGAACATGGAAGGCAGGAGGAAAAACATGGAAAAGAAAAAACAAAGTCAAATCCATAATGCTGGCTGGAAGGACAAGCAAAGAAACTTTCATTTCAGCTTCAAAAAGTGACAAGGGAAGGCCATCAAAGGCATATCAAATATTGTGGTTTGAATTTGGAGAGGAAAACAGTGTGATGAATGGTACCTTTTTATAAAGATTATGGGGACAGTTTTAAAAAAACATGTGTGTTTCTTTGACTTTCACTGGAACTTTAGTTTGTTTGCCAGTGAAAATGTTTCTAATGTCCACATAATGGTGTATTTAGGATGAAATGGTAGTACCTTCTGCGAGATAAAAATAAATAAACAAATAAAAACCATCACTTCAAGTTTTGTTTTTAAATAGAGTTTAGTTTCCTTGGTTTCACTTTCAGCTTTCTCTCAGTTCATCTCCTCAAGAGGCCTTGTTGAAACACAATGCTCTAGCTCTGCTGCTACAGCCTTGAACAAAGAATAGCTGGCATAGACAGTGCTTCTTGACCTGATAAAAACCTTTGATGCAGCTAATCAAAAAAGTTTTACTGAAAAAAAATTATAGAAGTTATAGCTGCACAGAACACTACTAGGTTAATTTGACTTACTCTCTGGACACTTTGTTGTGATGAAGGGGGGGAAAAAATACAACATAGAGGCATTGTAGAAATGCTCTTAATTTGGAAAGGATCCAAAACAATTAAAACAAACATAGTGTTGAAGTAAATGGGAATGACCGAGTTATGGCCATGTGTCATACATGCTTATGCCTATCATAAGAGAAGATGAAAGATATGCTGACACTGGATCTACTCTATGTTCAGCATCTATGTGCGGCTGTCAAACAAATTACCAGGAAGCAAAAAGAAGAAACGTGTAAATCTTTTATTATTGTTCATTAAATGAAATGTATGAAATACACCACACTACAGAAATAAAACAATACATGCCACATTATTTATCCAAACACTATAAAGCAACTTTTTCTGGAATTTAAAGATCCACACACATGAAGTGGACTGAAACTAAAAGAAGTCTATTTCATTTAATCAGATCTCAAAAAGCAGCGCCTGCTTTTCCACTGCAGATTTATAGAGTGAAATTCTGGTTACAATCAGAGGGTTTGGCCATTGATTTCAATGAGGCCAAGGTTTCAACGTTGTCTTTTGAAGAAGTAAGCAGGAAGCTGAACTAGCATGCAGGGAATTAACATGAAACTTAATATGTGGAGAAAAAGAATAATTTTTTTTGTTTTTCTAATTCCACATGATATATGAAAGAAACAGAAAAGCCAACACACAAGCTAATTTTTAGGTAGTCTACTCATATATCAACAGCAGCAGAGCCACAAAGCACCATGAACTGGCCCAGCTTACCTAGAACTCTGGTGCACTGTTAGCTGCTGGGGTGATGCCACTACACATTCCCAAATTACCTTTCAACCAGCTACTACAGGCACATCTGCAAAATTTGCAGTCATTGCTGTACGCCACAGTACAGCATACCCTTAAGAGTTTTCAAGATGGTATCTCCACCACCAGTGCTTTTACTGAGCTAGGTTATTTATGCAAAACAAAATAGTATACAAAATGGCATATTTTGATTAGCTATGATCATGTTCATGCAGTTGCATTCAATATAAAATATAGAAAGTCTTTTTTTTCTTTTTTCCACAGTATGTGAATTCAGTTCCAGCTAGAGGACCAGAAAAGGTCCCATATAAGTATCACTTAAGCTGTCTTTAAATGAATAGAAGCAAATCGCAAAGCATAAACTCATACACATGGTATATTTTTATTGAAATAAAAGAATATTCTTACCTTTAGGTGTACTATCCAACATAATCCTTGAAGAAAATACAAATCTTATATTTTTTTAACATTCATATTTTTCTCTGAAAATCTTCACATATGAGCACCTGCCCCAGCATTTAAGTATTTCTGTATCAATGGTTTCTATCTCCCATAAGAATCCTCAACAGCCTTCGTATATTCAAATTTCCAGGGCAGACCTACCTCTGACTAGAAGCCTGAGCAGAAAGCTCAGGATGTGCCCAGTTACAGAAATTTGCAACTCAAAAGGAACTGTAAATTTCTGGGGAGGAGCAGTGAAGTAACCCACATGAAGGTCCTTTATTTGGGCTTGAATATCCTTAGAACTCCCTGCAAATTTTCTACCCTTACTACTACATGTGAAATCAAGAAACTATTTACCTAATCATGTATGTATTTTGGCATTTTAATGGACTATCCTTTTCCTTGAATTTCAGTAGGAAGAGCAGCAGGGTAAGACAAAAATCGATGGCGGGTCCTATACATCAATGATTAGCAAAAACTGATGCTTCCAAACTTGGAATTCACACCCTCTGCTATTCATTTATAGTCAAAATGGTTGGAAAAGTCATACTCAAATTTATTTTTGTTCAAATGTTGAAGGTTCAGAAAAGCTTTAGAGAAAATTTAGCAACCATTAATCAATCATTCTATATATCACTTCGAATGCCACAGGGCAAAGAGGATGAGCATTTTCATTAAAGCAAAGCAGGGCAATGAAAATTATACTGTTAATTGAATATGATCATTGAACAAAAAAACCCACCTAGGCTTAAAATCAAAACTCTGTAAAGCCTCTGTCACTGAAAGCTGTTGCCTTACTACTTGCTACCAGCACAGAATGGAAACGAGCAAGAATTTTGTTACTAAAACCAAACAATTTTTCTCAATTACAGTATCACACTAATCAGAAACATCAGGAAAAAAGCCCACTACCTCATCATGCCAGTAATAATCCATCTGGTGAGGTCTACTCTTTCAATTACATTAGAAAAATGTTATGTCTACTGCAAGCAGTGTTACAATTTGCTGTTTTACGTGCAGTCAGGTTGTGTGAAATAGAAGTGCTACCATGGTGCTGAAATCATCTTACCCCTAATTCCATCTCACACAGCAATAAAAATCATCTTTAGAAATATAGCAATTGCCTGTACAACTCTCTAGCTACAGACACACACAACCTTTAGGAAAATCCCATGGAATCCTTGATGACAACTGGAAAGTCAGGAGCTTAAGTTTCAAAGCTTCAAAGTTGGTTTTCTGAAAAACTCTTTCTTCCATTACATATTGAACTGAGAAAACTTTGTTAACCAACAGAAAAAAATATTCAGGAGTCTGATAGTCTTGACTAATTTTATCAATAAATTTATAAATGATCGGTTTGGCTTGTGGCAAAAGAGGATGAGCAAACGTCTAAGTAGATTCAGCTATATAAATGGATTGGGCTTTTTTCTTTGCTTTTGCTTCTCAGAGTGTAGCAGACTTGCTCCAATGAAATGTTTGCATAAATCAGCATATAAAGTTGATGACATTTAGTCACAGTTAATTTCCTGCTCATCACATTCATTAAGTAAGCTTTAAGTTCCATCTATATAAAGAGAAAAATGCTGGTATGGTAGATCCCAGTATCTCACTTTACAAACTGAAAAATAAATATTCCCATGTTTTCTTTTCAGATAAAAATGTGCAATCTCAATGCTTGGTGCTAACTTGCCATGCAGTTATACAGCTATTCCCTCACAAAACATATAGGTGTGTTGTGAAAAGCATATCCACAAAACACGTAATTTTTAAACCAGAATTCTACTTTATGGGGAATTTGGGGGAATGCAGAGGGGAGACAAGTGCTCAAGAGGCATTGCTGGCTGGTTGGCACCTGGAATTAAGCTGAGATTCCTCAGATAAAATTTGGGCTAAAATAAATTGAATAGGAAGTGTCTAATCAACTTCAAGTCTTGTACTGACTTCCAGTGTTAATCTCTATTTTCCACTATCATTAACAACCTGAGTAACTGAGGCAGAGATAAAGTACTTCTCTATAAAAGTATATAAAATCCCGAGCTACTTGACAAAGCCATCGAAGACTAGATGCCTCCTTTCACTTCGAAAAGGCGTCATATTAACTGCAAAGTACTAATTAGTTCTTTAGCAACCATCCTTCTCACGGGCTCGAGTTGAGGAAGGGTTCCCTGTTCAGACCAAAGTTGTCCAGCATTACAGCTTTTGTACACGCATCAGGAGCGAGCACAGAGGTCAAGCACTCTTTAAGAAGGATCACAACGGCATTTAGTCCATGTTAAGCCTGTAATTCAATACCAATACTTTTTAATCAATACAGTACTTCACAGCAGTAGCTGACAGAGCTAAACTGATAGAATCCGCTTAGCTAACATACATTTAAACCTAAATAGAAACATTTCACTGGAGTTTATCATCGACACTGAATGAAAACCCATGCAGGCAATGAACTGTAACATATAACAAGAGACAATGGAAAAGATTACTGAAGAAAAGCACCACTAATATACTGAAGGATGTAAATAAAATTAGCAATGCCACACAGATCTCAGTGCATGAGACCTGTGTAATTCATCTAATTTCTCTTACGTGTAATCATGGCATTATCTTCTTTAAAATAAAACAGCTAGAACCGTTTAGTGGTGTTACTTTCCCACATTATGGGCCATCTGGTTTAGCATCACAGTAGATACCATATTTATTTCCTGACTCAGAGTACATATGGCTATGTGTCAAGACAGCACCAGAAGATGAGGAGGACCTTGTTACACAGGATCCTAGGTACCTAACTTGCAATGCAGGAAATGATCTATTTCCTTATTCACTGGGCTGCAAACCACTGAAGAAACTTTTATGATCTACTGATGCCATCATGGTTTACTATGATATTATTGTGGAACTTTGAGGCCCTCAGAATGGCTCTAAAAGAGTATAAATCTGAAACCTTTGAGATACGAGAAAACACTATATTGTCATAAGCTCCATAGTATTACCCTGATGAGGAGAGAACAGAGTATGAAGTCTCCTACTTCATCTCTGGTTTTGCAAAATTGTAAGAGCAGGAAGGAAAAAAAAAACAAAACCAAACCCAAACAAAAAAAAAATTAAACATGACAAAAGTTATACTGTTACGGGTTTCATTTTTCAGAAGCATGATGCCAAGATGTTATGAGCCAAAACATCTAAAGGATATTCAGCTATCCTGCCGCTGAAGGATATAGTCCTGCCTTGTGTAAATTCTTTACATTACGAAAGTGTAATGTAAAGTGAAAGCTTACACATCCACTTAGGATATTAATGGTCTTGCAAAAAACTATACTGGCTGCTGCTCTACCCATTAATAATACCAGACTTTCCAGCGATGCCTTTGAAAAGTAAAGTTGAAATAAAATTGAAATAGGTGCTATGGCATGACACACAGCTCTCAAGAAGACCTTCTATGTGATTACATCAAAAGCTATTGTAATTTATATTGAGACTTGAACAAATAATGTCTCCCTCTTTTCCCTCCCAATCTAATACCCACGTTCCAATGAGTGCTGCTGACAGCATTTGGCAGAGCTGTTTCAGTGCTCTGACCTGAAACTAGAATGAAAAATCTCAGACACATTGTTAACAGGTTAAGTGAGATAAAAAGCCAGTCCTCAAGAATACAGAGAAGATTTTAGGCTAAAAATTGTAAGATGAAAAGGTTACTTCCACAAAAATCTCTAACTTTCAGGTCTGCACCTAATTAGTCTGATGGCAGCTTTTTTTTTTTTTTTTTAATGAAGTTCCAATAGACAGTCACGTAATACTAGCTCCCTCCACATAGACACCTTACAGCTGAAGTATAAGTTGCCTCTGTTCACTTCTCACTACGTAAACAACCCCATTTAATTGTTTTCTAAAAGCTACTTACAGGTACAGAAAATATTATATAAAAGATGTGAGGCTAAAACTCAAGACTGAACTTCTCCTTGACAAAATTCTCTCAAATATCCCCCAAATTCCACAGTTAATTATTCTGTTGGGACTACGTAATCTTAAACAACAAAAAGCTTTCAGGTCTCAGTTAATTGTCAGGCATGCCACCGTGTCTATGTATCCAGAGTTCCTACAGAGTTTAACAAGTCTCCTAGTTGATTTTCAGGGCTATTTTAAAATGGTTCGTTCCTGAAATCAGAAAGCAGAGTATACACCTACGCCATGCACCATTCTAATCTGACATGAGTCAGGATCTGGCTTGAACACTCTTGTCTACAATCTCACAACATTACAGTCAAGATAAGGGAGCACCAAAGTTTACAAACTGTTGTCCACTCCAGTCTGCAGAGTCCCAGAGGGCCTGTTTATCTTCCCAGCACTAGCTCTTCATAGATACGTCATTTCCCCAGAAGAAGCTTCTGGGGACAGTTGTGACTTTTTGTTTACATTCCCTCTTCCCCTCCAAATTTCCTATGAATTCCATTTTACGCTTTACTTAATACACACTTTTTGTCAAGACCTTTTCCATTAATCAGCAAAAATTAAATTTATTCACATCACCTAAACTAGACAAATAAGAAAGCAAAGGAGAACATAAAATGCAGAGGCAAAAAAGGCAACAAAAAGAAATTCAAATCAATTTTCTAGCACTGTACCAAAGAGATGTTTAAAAAAAAAAAAGAGAGAGAAAAAAGTTATGAGTATAGTCAAACAACACATAAATCAAGTAGCATCTATTTTCTCCTTCCTACTATACTGATCATCATTTAACCAAGATGAAAACCAAGCTGTCTGTAGGAATCTGCATGAAGGAAAAGTTAAGACATCCACTGTTCACACAAGGATCTCTGATTTTAGATGATCACAGAATTTGAGACTCTACAAATAAAAAAAAAAACCAAACCTGTGCAGGAGGACATTATGACAACCTCATCAACTAAAAATGAGGAGACATTTATGTTACAACTACATGTTGCCTCTGAACTGTAACAGCTTTTTCAGGCTAGAATGTGGAAACAGACCTTTAAAGCTTATATAATTTTGAAAAAGAGCGCATTCATAGAATCATACCTATTTCCACATAGCGGTTTGGAAGGTCACGCATTTCACTGGCATGCCGTTCTTTTACTGAACAAATCTAGGAAACAGAGATTTGGATCATTATGATGAACAAACTGTAATTCCTAAAATGATACTAACTTTTCCCAGAAACTCCTTTTCTTATTGAGGCATTCTCGGACATGCATTTCTGTATGTTGAAAAACGCAGGCTGTAAAACAGTGATGATGCATCACTGAAGAAGAAAACCAGACAGGAAAGTCATAGCTGTAAGTCCACAGCCTTATAAATATGCTGGGAGAGGAGAAGGAAGATGGACCACACGAGAGAAATCTGAAAACATCTGCCCACTATGATTTCTTCAGAGTAGCATATATGTGAGTTTGGTTTTGGTATCTTCTCACACTTTGCGTCTTATAACCTTACAATTTCAGTAAGAAGATACTATTGCCACTCCCAATAACAGGAGGAGAGTATGTACATATAAAGAAATGCAAATACCCAAATGTTCTGAAGCATGCAGAATACAAGGGGGAAGACAGATGCCAAACTTAGGACAAACCTCCTTATTTGTAAAACTCTAAGTTTAATGCTCCAAATGCTTTTTACGCTTCACCTACCTCACTTTACCCTCCATTGCCATCTACTCCTACCGAGCACTTTTAATTTCCCACTGTGCAGTGATGTGGCAGTCTGTTATTAGAAAACAGCTAACAGGCTTGTAACAAACTCATGTCAGGTGCTGGTCTGAGCAAAGCATAGTCAGTCTGCAGCGCACAAGTTCGAAATGCCAGTTCCCCGCTGAAAGCAGAACAAAACGCCAAGCAGCCTGTCCCGGACCCCATCACTTTTTTTTTTCCCATGATTGACCGAAATTATGTGGCTGTTTCAGCAGTCACAACCTCCTCAGCCCCCAAAACAATCCCCTCCAAAAATACCTCATGGTAAGTTGTTCCTCCTTAATGCTAATCAAAAGAAATGAATTCAACAGCCCACTAAAAGCTTTCAAAAGAGGAAATCTCTCCAAGGCACAGAGGAGAGAAGTGTCCCTGAGGATTACATTCGCTGCGTGCTCACACACAGAGATCTGTCTGACCGCTGGGTGTCTATCACTCCTCCTCCTCACGAGGGTCAGTTCAATGACATTTCTATGGCAGCAGGAGTTCTGCACACTGTAGTCAAACCAAATTCTATTTTTTTCGATTGTCTTTGCTTTTCAGAAATAATCCTCTGTTTGTTTGTGATAACAGCAAGCATTTATTACAAAGACAGGTAATTGCACCTTTACTGAATTTCCCCAGCCAATAATCAGCGTTAAATTATCCTTCCAGCAAAGGCTGCAGGGATACATATCTGGGCGAAGGCTTATGTCATCTCGAGGCACATTGGTAATTCTTTGCTTGGAGATCATGTCAAGAATCTTCACGCCCTGAAAGTTTAAATACAAGAGAACTTTATTCAGTCTGACAAACTCCTACTCACCACAACCCATATTATTTTGTACACTAAGGCAGTCATAGCAGTTTATGGCATAAGTTTCAGGGTAAGGCTGAGCGTGCCAACAGAAAAAGCTGTTGATACAAAGACCCATCTAACTCAGGAGGTGACAGAAGGAATGAAGGGATTAGAGTAAGTTAGATGTTTTAAATTCACATGCCAGATGAAAAGATACAGTAAGTGAATGAGTGACAGATTAGCAACTCCAGTCATGAATCAGTTCAGTTTGTCGGGCTGGTGCTACTACTGGAGAAATGAAAAAATCCCAGCTCTTCCACAACAACCCCCGTAGAGAAGCAGAAATTTCCACCTTGAAAAAATAAAAGATGTGAAGCAACAGCTCATTAAGATAAATGAGGCCAATCTGTACTTCTCCAGAAATGCATTTCTACTCTTACATTAAAACAGAAAAACAAGCATATTTAAATGATGCTTGGTTTTGTATGCTGAGCTTTTTCACTGCCTCCTCAGGATATCTGCTAAACTAACAGAAAAAAACATTTAAAGAAAGGAAGATTAAAGTCACTTGAGAGAGAAAGAGGAAAAAAAAAAGAGCCATTAATCAGATTTTTCCATGCCATTTAGACAAGATGAGCTATAACCTTTCCAACAGCAAAATGGAGATTAATTTCATGTTAAGTAATGACTTGTTCTTAGTGACTTAAAAACAAAGGTCCCCAAAATAAAACAAAGCATTTTAGTAGATATTTCCTTTAAGCTCAGAGAGCAGAAAAAACAACTCTCATGATCACAGAAAAGGGGATGGAAGGGACCTTGAAAGGTCAGTGTCCAGGATGCCATTCCATGTTAGGATTTTTCTAGTGACAAAACTGATTTAAAAGATTCCCCTGCCTGTTTCTGTTTCCCCCCCACTGCGAGTTTCTACGTCCCCAGCTGTACAGATTCAACTGTTTGCAAGTCAAAGAGTCTAAACATGGGGGTCATGGTCTAAGCCAGGTTTTGCCCCCCCCCACCCCCCCCTTTTTTTTTTTAAATCACAAGGAGCAGTAAGTGGTATGGGGGTGGGCCTTTTTTTTTTTTTTTTAGTGATCTTTGTCACCGAAGAACTGTGAGTGTGGAACACAGGCCTATTAGTATCTCTTAGGTTAACAGACATCAAGGTTTCAGAAAAATCTTACACACAGCATCTGCAATGTACAGAGCCCAGATCTCTGGGTAACATAAACAAGGAGCTTATGCTTTGTGTTTTCTAAGCTCATCTGATAAAATTTGCAATCTTGCTTGAACTGCATTTTAATAAAGTTGTCTTTTATTAATCTTACCACTTTGTCTTCAAGGATGATTTTCAGATAAAAGTGACCCATATCACAGCTTTTGTTTTTCTACAAGGCAGCAAATCCTGTATGGGATAGACTAGCTTACGTTTCAAGTGCCTTTCAAACCAATAGCATAAGATACTCTATAGTTAAAAGTATGCCATTTGCATCATGAACCAAAAGGACTTCCAGAGTCAACTTCCTATCATGAAGGAGCCTAACACCTGTTCAAATGGGAGTTAGGCAGCCTAATGCCTCTAAGGATTTGGTCCTAAGGTGTCTCAGTTTGCAAAACTTGCACTCTTGGCCATGGAGGAAGAAGAGGGCACAGCAACAAACATGGGTTACCTGACAGCTCACAAGCAGAATTAGACCATGCCTAAATAACCTGGAGTCCAGCTCAGAATACCCAATACCTAACAAGCTCACATACAGTGTGCCAAAAAAAATAAAGGCGTAAGAAAATAAGAACTAGGTAGCCACACAGACAGTAAGAAGCAAGGCTATAAAAGATTTTCTCTGATTTTGAAAGAAAAAAATGGAACACAAAACCTTGCTGGAGGATGGAGAAATTTTTAAAAAGGTAAAGGGGGAAGGGAAGGGAAAGGCCAATAACCAAATATATTAATCTCTTGGAGGGCAAGTGTCATTTCATTTTTCATTGAAAGATAGGCCCTGACCATGACTTTTTGTCTCTGACAGATGGCTCTCAACATTTTATTAGTATTCTGTGTTCTGATGTGGCACATCATCTCTAGGGATAGCTCTCCTCAACTGTGCTATCTATTCCCAGCAGATTCACCTAGAATATATATTTTAATTGTATGGCTCTGAAAAGAACAAAATCTTCAAAAGAGCTAATGTTATGATGATCAAGCACTCATTGAAGTTTCAATTCTAATGCAGTTATTAAACGGGAGTAAATAAACAAAAGTCCACCTCTAACAATTTCATATCAAACTGGTTTTGAAAGGAATAAAAGAACAATGGCTTTAAAATATTTTAATAAATGCTTCCCTTCAGGAGGGAAAAACAACAGAAGGAAAAAAGCTAGTGTTTCAGAAGTACTTTCCCCACATTTTAAAATAAGACTTTGGAATTTAGACATGATACACACTTAAAAACATGTCCCTCACTGCTGAGCTTTAAAACACAGACCTTGACCCATCAATTAGATATACAGTGATAGGTAAAATGCAACACTCAGCATGAAAGCAATGGTTCCCTTTAAAATATGAATTACACTTAGAGGAAAAAGGGCCTATTTTCTCCTAAGTCTAGCCTTTTCTAGCGGCCTACCAAAATCAGAAATTGTAACTATCATTTTTTATAATCTGCAACGTTAGAAGTGCATATGACAATGTCACTTCAGTACAAATTACAAAATCCAGACAGGTTTGGGTTTTTTGAGGGGGATGGTGAGGGTGGAGATGTTGTTTTGGTTTTTTTTTTTTAATAAAGACTTACATTGGCATTCCTTTCTCAGACAGTTTGCTTCAATACATTGCGCTGGTCAAAACTCTTCTAGACAATACTGTACAGTAGGAACCATCCCCAAGAGTGGTACGTAAAGATACTTTTCTTTATTTCTTCAGAAGTGGCAATCATATGGAGAACACTGACTAGCTAGCGGGAAACGCCAGAAGAAACATCTACGAAGAAATGTGATCTAAAAAACTATCCTTCAAAGCCTTTTATATTCAATTCTTCAAATGTACCATTTTTCAATGGAATATTTTGGCAATTAACATTGAAACATTTCAAATAGCGTAATGCAGTGGGATTTTTGTTCATTTAACAGAGGAGACAAATACTTACCATATTATTGGCCCAAGCAATTAAGTGTCCTCTCCATTTTACATTTCTTATATTTCCTTCCCCTTCATGTAAAACTGAAGGCTTCCATCTATTCATCCAGCCTCTCTCATATAACAGCAACTATGAAGAAGTGCAACAAGAAATATTTCTGTGACCCAGTGCTCTATGTAAACATCAGAGGTATTTTTTGCCTCATTATCAAGGGCAACAAAACATACACACCTATCACAAAACAAAAGAAAATACAATCAAACATTTTCATACAGTATGTATACATTGAGAATCTTGTATACTACAGAATTCAAGTTACTTTAATAATAATATTAATAAGCAGGCCTTCCATCAAGTTTCTCCAGACAATATCACAGAATCACAGAATCACAGAATCATATAGGTTGGAAAAGACCTTTAAGATCATCGAGTCCAACCATAAACCTAACACTGCCAAAAACCATCACTACACCATGTCTCTAAGTACCTCATCCAAACGTCCTTTAAATACCTCCAGGGATGGCGACTCAACCACTTCCCTGGGCAGTCTGTTCCAATGCTTGATAACCCTCTCGGTGAAGAAAAATTTCCTAATATCCAGTCTAAACCTCCCCTGGCGCAACTTGAGGCCATTTCCTCTTGTCCTATCACTTGTTACCTGGGAGAAGAGACCGACCCCCACCTCTCTACAACCTCCTTTCAGGTAGTTGTAGAGAGCGATGAGGTCTCCCCTCAGCCTCCTTTTCTCCAGGCTAAACAGTCCCAGCTCCCTCAGCCGCTCCTCATAAGACTTCTGCTCCAGACCCTTCACCAGCTTCGTTGCCCTTCTCTGTACGCGCTCCAGTACCTCAATATCCCTCTTGTAGTGGGGGGCCCAAAACTGAACACAGTATTCGAGGTGCGGCCTCACCAGTGCCGAGTACAGGGGCACAATCACTTCCCTAGTCCTGCTGGCCACGCTATTTTTGATACAGGCCAGGATGCCATTGGCCTTCTTGGCCGCCTGGGCACACTGCTGGCTCATATTCAGGCGGCTGTCAACCAACACCCCCAGGTCCTTCTCTGCCAGGCAGCTTTCCAGCCACTCTTCCCCAAGCCTGTAGCGTTGCATGGGGTTGCTGTGGCCCAAGTGCAGGACCTTGCACTTGGCCTTGTTAAACCTCATACAATTCACCCCAGCCCATCGATCCAGCCTGTCCAGGTCCCTCTGCAGAGCCTGCCTACCCTCCAGCAGATCAACACTCCCACACAACTTGGTGTCGTCTGCAAACTTACTGAGAGTGCACTCGATCCCTTCGTCCAGATCATTGATAAAGATGTTAAACAGAACTGGCCCCAACACCGAGCCCTGGGGAACACCGCTTGTGACCGGCCGCCAACCGGAGTAAACTCCATTCACCACCACTCTCTGGGCCCGGCCGTCCAGCCAGTTCTTTACCCAGCGAAGAGTACACCCGTCCAAGCCATGAGCAGCCAGTTTCTCCAGGAGAATGCCGTGGGAAACCGTGTCAAAGGCTTTACTGAAGTCTAGATAGACAACATCCACAGACTTCCCCTCATCCACTAGGCGGGTCACCTTATCATAGAAGGAGATCAGGTTGGTCAAGCAGGACCTGCCTTTCCTGAACCCATGCTGGCTGGGCCTGATCCCCTGGTTATTCTCTACATGCCGTGTGATAGCACTCAGGATGATCTGCTCCATCAGCTTCCCCGGCACCGAGGTCAGGCTGACAGGCCTGTAGTTCCCCGGGTCCTCCTTCCGGCCCTTCTTGAAGATGGGTGTCACATTTGCTAATCTCCAGTCAGCAGGGACTTCCCCAGTTAGCCAGGAATATATATGAAGTATAATTATTTCCATTTTAAGGTTAAAGAAATTAAGGCATTTGAGAACCTAAGCCTAAAGCACTAGTGACCACAATTCAGAAAGCTGGTAAAGAAACCAGGCCGCCTCACACCTATCCACTGGTCTGGTGATAGGTTCCTTCTTCCCTCCAAAAAACGGGAGATAGGAAAAGCATCCCATACGCCTGGTATAGTCAAAGAAAATTATCAAAGACCCCCAAGACTTTGGCCTTCTGCTTGGTCCCACGTGGAACCACATGGTCTTCCATAAAGCTCTAGAGATGCTGTGTGTTAGTCCCATACATGCAAACTGCACTGTACCACAAGTGCTGCTGACTATAAAGCTTGTGTGGTTGGGAATCCCGGGTTCCGCAAATAGGGAAGGTATTTTAGAATATCTAAATGCATAGCAGATGTTACGAAATGCTTTGTAGCAGCAAAGAAAAACCCAGCGACATGCAGACAGTTTGAATGACAGTCCAGCTCTTTTACCAGTTCCTGTACAGTTTTAGGAAGTTGTTCAATAGGATTATAACATGGAATCACTTTGAGTGATGTGAAGTGCAGGGCTTGGAGGGATACCTAAGTAAGAAGCTGAAGCATCTACGAAGATCATACTCTAAGGTACCAGTCCTGACACCCTTTGCAAGAGTACACCCACGTACAGATACATACACAACCTGAACCCAGATACAACCCAACCTGATACAACCCAGATATAACCCAACCTGAACTCACATGAGTGCACAATGACCATTAAGAGGTGTAAAATTGCTACCTGCAAGGACTTTTACCATTCTAAAACCTAAATCGAGTACCTATGTTGCTAATATTTCCTATCTAAATCCAGCTGCACATGCTTTTTTATACATGGTTTCCCTCTGCATAAATACATAAAATGATAAGACACTAATTGTTTAAAATAACATCTTTTAACAAAATGAGTGATTTTTAATGGCAATTACAGACTGTCTCTCTCCCCTAAAGCCACAAGATGGCACTAAAAGACAAGTATTTTCTCCAAAAGTTTAAAGCAGTCACTGTCTAGAAACTTTTGCATGAAGTGCGCTGCAGGCATCAAACTTCTCACTCAAGTGTATCTTGCCACTTTAACCCCAAAATTACTCTGTGTCCTTCACATAGCTCACAGAAGGCCCACCTTTTAGACAGTCATGGGGTTTTTTTTCCACTTATGAACAGCCTGCTCAATAAAACTCTTCCAGAATATGGTATTTGACAGCAATCAAGGCATGACACTGAAAGCTGGGTTAACATCTATGCTCATAAGGCAGTGCCATACAGAGGAAAGTGCCTTAGCAGGCTGGTAGGTGGATGTGAAACACAGGAGCATCCCCCAGCCCAAAGTAATTAGCTTCACTCAGAAGGTGAACATGTCATTAAAAACTAAGCACTGTGCTGATCCAGACTTGAAAATTACTTTTTTCCTAGTTCACAAACTCCTAAGGAGAGGCTCGACAGAAAAAGAACTGTCACTCGGGTGCTTCTTTCAATACAGTCCAATAAAGACAGCAGCAAAAACGTAGTATTTTCATCTCAGCTTTCTGGACAAGGCTGTGAAAACTGATGTGGATGATGTGAAAGGTTAAAACTTTCTGATGTCAATTATATTAACTGAACTTTGAATCTTTTCTGCTTGTGACTGAATTGTGATTTAAGTTTATTTATTACTCACGAGATCCAGAGTGAGCTTGGAATAACACTTTGCAGCTATTTTATTACTGTTCAAGGTTCGTGAAAATCATGCTTTTTCATGACTCTCTACCTAAGAAGCTGCAGAGAAAAATAAATGACCTGAGAAAGAACTGGTGAGGAGAAAAGAAAAAAAATTTAAAAATCCTGCTTTAGTCTATGCTCAACTCTAAGCACATGCTTAATTAAGTTCTTAGACCGAGGCAGTAGAAGACAACAGTCTGATATTGCCTGTAATAAAGATGGGAAGTGAATCTGAATTACTGCAGCACCCTGAATTCCCCATTTCGTATCAGCAAGTGCAATAGGTCCAACACTGAAGCCAAAGGACACGCAACATTGTGGCTTCAAAAAAAAAGAAAATTAATCTCAAAACATGCTTTACTAATTTATCTGCATTTTATTGATATATGATGTGATTTATTTATTATTTCTTACAGCAATGACACCTGGAAACTGAGATACTGAAGCCAGAACTTTCCTATGCATTTTGGAACCGCTATCCACTGAATCCATCGCTCCCAAAATAAGCAGCCTAATTTATTTCTTAGTCTTCCTTTCTGTCTTCATATTGAAATGTTTCTCGCACCAGAAAGCCATTTAAAACTTCAAGAGAAACTAGACACATACAAAAATCCACCGTTTCTGGAGGGGTTCCTCCTATCACCTCCTTCTCTTTTTGGTAGGGGAAAAATATTTTTGGGCTTTATTTCCCATAAATCCCATATTCTGGCAGTCAGCATTCACAGTACTTATATTTCAACAGCAGCCACAAAAATCACTTTCTTGCATTCTCTGCAATACAGTTCATATTTTCCCCTTTTTTATTTGCTCTGGTAAATCTTTCTAGTCCTTAGTTACAATGTAGTAGTGCTTAGAATGCACTTCCAGCAACTCTTGCATGTACCGTGACATGATAATATAGCTAAAATAAAATAAAATAAACTTTGACTTCAAGGGTCCCCACTCACACTCCTTCATAGTACTTTGCAATCTTCTGATAGTTCACTACTTATTATTTTGTGAGTCTTCTTAACTGCTTATGCTTGTCCGCTGGATCATTAAGAAAAAAAGACACACTGAAATGCATGAGACAAGAGGACGGTGCAGGACACTTTTTGGTTTTAAAAAGAAGTCGATATAATTCTCTTGGATTAGTGAATACATCTCTCTGTATCTTTCACTACCAGGAGATTAACCTCTTCCAAAAAGAGCTCAAGACTCTATTTTAGAGTGCATCCGCTAAAGAGAATAGACTAGTGCTTGGATTTAATGGAGCCTATCATGCAATTAGCATTAACACTAATTACATGTAATCCCAGTCTTTAAACTACGTACAGGAATTCTCAATCTTCTGAACAGAGAGGCCAATGATTGCAGCTTTGCTAGTATCAATACAGTGAAGTAATTCAATCCAATTTCATCCCACTACCAAATACCACCTTCAAAACACCAACATAAAAGATGTCTGTTTTCACACAGTGAAGAGTTACAAAGGAAACACACTTTTACTGATGCACTATGCACAGTATCATTGCTTTGTTTCAACATAGTGCCTTCTCTGTAAAGATCTGGAGGAGTTTTACAGAAGAAAAAGGCTGAGACTTCAATTTGTAACTGAAGAGCCACCCTTCCCTTCCCTATTGCAGTGCAACACTGTTACTGTTGAACTAGTTTTTATTTCACAAAACAAAAATTAGGAAAAAAGAAAAAACCCCCTGTATTTTCCTTGTCCTGTTCTTTGTTTGCCTGGGTGTGAAGATGTGCCTACCTGTGGCATTTTTTCTGGTTTTTGGCACCTGTGTCACCAACTCTCCCTTCAGCCAGGCAAGATCACAAAAACCTAAAATGCTACTGCCATGGTTACAAGTGATCACTATAGATATTTATTGTTTTCAGCATAAAAACAACATTTACAGGCACAGCCAAGATTAACAGATATCTGAGAGTAACACAGAACAGCATGCCACATGAAGACTTACTGTTTAATCGTGCATCCCTAGGAAAATATATAGCAACAATAAAAAATTATCACTTCTGTTTGGAACAGCGATGGACTGGATGAGCTCAAACGAGGCAGAGAATAATGTACGCCTCAAGTTTTCAACTGAAGGAGCTGGGGTGTGGATGGAGGGGAGGGCAGGAGGTGCAGTCAAGGGAAATCAAGCAAGGAGGCAATGGCAGGCAACAACAGCACTGGGAGGTAAGTGATGGCAACGGTGAGATACGAAACAGGAGCTGCTGCTGTAGTTCATGGAGAGAAGCTAGAATTTTTGAGATGTTTAATACAAACAAATGCCATAGGACTTTTATTAGGCTGTACTTTTAATAACTCAACTGCTAGATTCCAGCTGTCACCTATTCACAAAGAGCTACAGAATTAACACCTTGGAAAGCAAGTCCTGCAGCCTTGCAGGCAGAGACACAAGCTCTCACACATTTCATATATTTAGATCCTCTTTGCTTGCCACCTCAGGCAATGAAAAAAGTTTTCTACACACGTTTGCAAAACACACAACTATAGATTACACGCACACAGGACTACAATCCATTCTCTCTTTACACAAACCAAATTTGTTTGTTACAGCACAAGGAGAATGTTTTGGTTTTCGCGGTAAAGAAGAAATGTGCATCCAAATAATAATAAAGAAGAAATGTAAGCCAAATAATCTGCTTATTAAGCAAACAGGACATCACCACATATCAAAGTCTCATCTACTTAATAATATGGGATACATCCGGGCATTACACATTGCGGCAAGCAAATAGCAGACCTGTGTTATTGTGGCTTGCTTGCTCCTACCGTTTGTTTTCTACTTATGGTAAATTATCCAATGCATGGACAGAAATTGCCATAGTATTTACTCTTTCTTCACTTAAACCAGACCTTTGAGTATTTACTGACTGACATTTTATAGCTTACAAAGCATTCTGCCTTTCTTGTCTGGTACTCTTCTACCCACCATAATGCCAAACAGCTGACTATCTGCTTTCTAAAAATGGACTGTGCTGCAAACAGCATCCTGACAATTTAATAATTTGTCAAAGTAGTCCAACCAGTTATTATGAAGTACATATCATAGGGTTCAGAGGTAAAGGTCATCTACTTACTCAAAAAGCAAAGTGCATCTGCTGACACTAAAAAGCAGACAATTAAAAAAAAAAATCTGAGACATTCGCTGGCAGACTTGACTTTAACATACCAATTCCACTACCCGTAACAGCAGTTGCAGATCCCCAAAAATGCTATTTCTCTTCCCGTTTGTGCATTGTTTGCAATCGCTATCCTTTCCCTGTATATGATGTTGCTCCACCTGAAGTGGAAAGGAATTCAGATTGTCTTGCTTCACGTCTCAGGCAGGAGACACCATGGGTCCAGCCCAGGATTCTAACACTCAAATAGTATTTTAGATTTTTTTTTTTTTTTAATAATGAGAAATTTGCCCCAGGTAACACTAAGTTCTCTCTGCTTTTATAACAGACAATGAAAAGAGAGTCTAATGTTTAAGCATGGGCATCAATATGCTCAGATGCTAATTCTGGGAGGACAAATGGGACGAACATGTTCAGACACATCTGCATTTGGAAACCAGTTTTTATAGTGTATTTTCTCCAGCAAAAGAAATACAGACCCCATTTAAAATATGTTTTTATATCTATTTCCACCATATATATATATAATTAAATATATTAGGTAGATATAGACACAGATAGACATAAAGATGTGACTGCTGACAGTCACAGGGTAAATTTTCAGTTTTATCTTGGTTCCCTAGCCCTTAAAATGTTTCAGATTGGATACTCAAATCAACACTTATTATACAAAATGCATGTCCTAGGCAAATGAGGAGCCCAATCCTTTAAGATACTGAACATCCTACTCCATACTGGCTTCAGAATTCATTTGCTTAATTGTGCTGGGTTCCCACTACCATGCTGGGTAGAGAACCCCTCCAAAAACCTTAATTACTACACTTACAGCAGAGTGACTCAATCACTCTAGAGGATTCACTCTGCTAGGAATTTTACTACAAAAACCTTCGTGTCTGATTACTGATGTTAATCAAAATATGAAATAGGAAGTCTCATCAATGCCTCTGCCAAGAAAGAAACCTCAAGTTGTCCTGCTATCCTAAGTTATCTTTACGTAAGATGCAGTAGCTGATACCTTGACTTTGGAACTGAAATATCCTTCAGTCTTCTCTCTTTGTTAGTTCTGCCTCTTTAACCCTCTGGATATAATGGATACTCGAACTTTGCAATAACGTTCATTTAGTTGATGTGTTGGGACAGATCAGCACTCTAACGGTTAAACAAAGAACACCTTGTTTTCAGCTTTACCACCCTCACTTAGTTGGCTTTTACCCTGTTATTTTTTAAGATTAGACCCTTTTTTTAAAAGGTAGAAGGTTATGGCCTTCAATAGCACAGTATTTGTCTTTTCCCTTGCTTTGAAGCTCTACTGTCTGCTCTGGGCAGGAATGCCCTGTTATTTACAATATACGGTATTATTATTTCAGGGTTACCATCCTCTGCTAAGTCATCACAATGGTGCTGTAGTTAATTGTAGAGATAAGGGGCAGGGGAGCAGGGAAGCACCTCTATTTAGTATGGTACCTATTGCTTCTCACTGCAATCATGTCAACGTTTCCACAGTACCTGCCTTGTTTCTAGGCACAGATAACATTCATTCATTGAACAAAAGGGGGTGAAAAAAAGCTTTTCCAGCCCAAAATAGATGGCAATATTATCCCAAGCTTAAGGAAAGTTCTTTACTTTTAAAAACTAGTGCTTTAGTAAGCAAATAATTTAAATTGGTTAATTAGTTCATAACACTATTTAGAGAAAAACCGCTTTTAAAAGGACTCTAGTACATGCCTAGTTAAGCAACTGTATAAACATATGCACGGTAGAGTTAAGCTTCCAACAATCTGCAATGATTTAAACAGTTACCCCTGGGAGCACTGCTCTTAAGTCAGCTTTAGGTCCGGCTTAGCTTCTAAGACGTGGCAAATCTCAGCATCACACAACAATTCACCCAAACATCCACCTGTGTTGGGAACCGAAGACCAGCACCACACATCTCTGAAGCACATCACTTAGCTTTTTTCCCCTTGCTCTCTACTTTTTTTTTTTTTTTAAGAGATTGATGCTCACCTTGAACATTTGCAGAATGCTTTGCTGTGGGTCTTTGAACTGAAAAGTCTATTTTTTATACATTTTTATATTCTTATGAACTGTGTATTTCTCAAAAAATTAAGGAGGTGGTAATTTACAGTTATAGTCCCCCCACCCCATTCATTAAGGATCCTACTGAGGCAGATGCTTGGCTACAAAATTAATAAATTTAAGCAGATCTTAAAGTGGTTTTTTGAGATAAGACAAAACCGAGTGTTAAGGTCTTGCTTCCTGTGTGCACGTGTGGTTTGGCTTCTTTATTTTGTTTCACTGTAAACCAAAATCAGCATGAAATTCAAGTAGGAAATCAAGAACATCCTCCTCATATTCTGAGATAACAATGTTCATAATGCAACTAGAGGGGTTTGAGGAAGTGACCAAATTTCTTTCTGGGTCCTTTTATCTGCTCTAATTATCTTAGCAAACAATTTTTTTTAAAACCTAATGCTAATATACATTACAGTCACCATCTCCCAGAACAACAAAAAACAAAGACAGACGCCACAACCCTTTGCGCAAAGAGTTCACACACTTCACACTATGTTTTTGAATGCAGCTCAGGCAAGGAGCACAGCATGAGGACTTTAAGCAAGCTTTTCTCTTAAGCCTGATCCAAAATGAGGATAGCCTTACCTCTATCCTTACTGCTAACCCTGCCTTGGTGTGGGTGGGGAAGACAGGCAGCATGCCTCCCACCACTGCCAGCTATCAGCTACGAAGTCGCTGTGTCCCTGGCAAAGGCTAAAAGCGCAGAGACCTCAGGAGCCACAGGAGGTCCCGTCCCGCTCCCCGAAGGAGCTCACCCAGCTACACAACCTCCAGACACAGGGAGAGCGATGCGAGGTCTGGAGCCCGAGGTGGTAGCCTTCAGCCTGCTTCTCCTCCCTCTTGCGGACGAACTCCCCGTTGCCTGCTGCCCCCATACAGCTCTTTGGCTTTACACTTAAGGAGAGGTGTAAATAAAAAGCAGGGATGTTTCTCAAGGCCTTTTTCCTTTCAGAAAAAGAAAAAAAAATCTTCAATAAATAAGTAGGTGGAATTTAACTTTCTGAATTTTCACAGAGCATTTTGTTGTTGCCTTTATACAAGCACATATGCTCCTTTTGGAGGAAAGGAGAAAAGGGGAAGGGTTTCTACCACAAGGCTAAGAGGTTTTATTTGTTGGTTTTATGTATCAATAAAATCAAATTACAGGTGTCGAGGGACATTTATTTCAATGCTAAATACCTTATGTTAAGATGTCAATTAAAGTTTTCCTGAAGAGGAAAGTTCCTCAGCAAAAAATGAATGCATTAAGAACGAGTATACCATTCCCCAGAGGACAGAATATAAAACAACCTGTCAAGTAATCAAAGATAACCAAAGAGAATGTGTTAACTCCCTGATGTTTTTTTCTGTTCGGCATCAGGTGAATGCAAGCTCTTTTACCAGCTGACGGAGCCCTGTTCTACTAATTCCCTGCCTCTCTCTTTCCATACCCCTTTTATCAGCACTAAAAAGCTTCACAAACTGGTGGCTGACAAAGACATACACTGACTGTGCATTATTTTAAGGACAACACCAACTCCGACCAGCCAGCAAAAGCTGTCAAGCATACACGCCACTTAAAAAGCAAAATAAAACACAGCTATGCTTTGAAACATATTGAACTGTTAATGAAAATTAAGTTGTATTCAGCACTAGAAGTCTATATTTCTTACATGCTAGTAAGGGAGAGCCATGGCATTCGGTTTGATGCATCTATAAGTGCGGATTGTTCATCCTCAATTCATAAGAGAAGGCAACAGGAAAACTCCATGAATTCAAGAAACTGTTCCAAATCAAACTTTTCATATTTTGACTGAAAATGTGCAATGTGATACAAGATACCTGTAGGACCTAGAAACAGCTGTAATCTGGAAGTCAGAATTGCACCCTACACCAGTAAGATACCTAATGCACATTTAAAATAACAACTGTCCCAAGTGGGAGACTTTAACTACACAAATACAAGTACTTAAAAAAGCAGGAGCTCTATTCTACCAAGCGCTCGCCTGAATTGCTTTACAAACAAACAAAAAAACCCACACCATGAACAAGAACTGATGAAGATATTTGGGTTTGTTTACTTAAAAAAAAACAAAAACAATCATCCACAGTTAAAGCAAAAGAAAAGTCCCAAACACCAAGACCAACATGCATTGTAAAAGATCAGTATTAAGGTTTAACTTGTGCTCCCACTTCAACAAATTAAAATGAATGGAGAAAATCTGGCCTAGGAAATGCAAATGACATTTTTTTCAGACTATGTAGACACAAGTATTTCTACTCTGAAGCTCAACTTGTTGCAACATATTTTTAACATTAAAAGTGCACTTCCCTTCCCCCCCAGAATTAGTCTTAATTAAGTAAGAATGTTTTGGAATACAATGGATAAAGAGAAGGAAAAAGCAGAATTCTTTGCTCTAGGTGTTAAAAATCATATACACAGCCTTCTGAGCTATTCCTAAAAGCTGTTTAAAGATAGCCTAAGTTCATTACACTATGACTGCTTACCTTTTTCCCTCCTGTGACAAATTGCTTGAAGTGGGATCTTACAAAATGAGGATGAACAGCAACAATCTGAGGAGGAGGTAGAAGGGAGAAGAAGGGAAAAAAAAAAAGAGGACTGTGGCTTAAAGAGGAGTTTACAGTGAACACCACATCACCTTTTTAAACTACATAACCCTTTGTCAATTATCAACTATTACAGCTGAGTTCTTTCTCTGAAGTAGAGCCTAATTGTTTCAGACATCTCTTTGTTTTTCCTAAAAAAGAAGAAAATTATTCATATTATATGGCATGTGACAAGTCACACGCCTGACACTGAGGGCAATGCTACACAGAGCAACTACTTTTTTTGCACAGCAGGCAGCAGAATCAGGACCGTGCAGCACAGGACTGCCGTGAGCAAGGGTTACCCCAATTAAGTCTTGTTTGGGCCCTGCCTAGACGGCACACACACCTCAGCCCTGTCACAGGACAACCTCGTGTAGCATCAACACACCTTAAACAGCCTCTTTGCCTTACGTGTTACATGTCTAGTGTGGGAAATCCAACTGTAAGAGTGGTAAGGCCCTAGGATTCAAGTGAGTTGCATATGATGTGTGTGAAAACTTAACGACCTCATTCCTTTCCCCCTGCCCAAGAGCAGCTGCAACATGGAAGACCCCAAGCAGCAAAACGCGATCATTTGCCCACACCAACTTTCCTCCTGCAAGAAACGTTTCTTGTTAAAAACCCCTAGATCTACCCATATGCCTACTAGAGGTGCTTTTTCAACAGCCCGGCAGCCACACGTGTCTCAAGCAGAGTATAACTGAAGTTTTCCCTTCAGACAGGGTACATCAGCATCGCCACCCATTGCCTTATCCCGAGGCAGGGTTAACGGATATGAATTGCTTGCAAAATATTGACCTCACAGTTAGCAGAACCCTCAGAATTTGTATCACAGATCTACAAAGAAAGAAATATGTTGAGACAGGTAACAGCTGAAACAGGACAATTTCTCTTTCACTTTGCCTTTTGTATTTGAAAAACTCAATAATACTTCTTACAAACCCAAGATCGGCTTTCTTCCTGCCTAACCAGATCAAAAGCTTTTATACTGAGATAGAGAACTATTTTCTAGTGACTTGAATAACATTACAAGGAAGCGGTATTCCTCTCATTTAGATTCAATGTGACCTTTCTGTTATTAAAGACAACAACAACACAATTACTAAAGATTAAAACAAGCACTTACTTTAATAGGACAGTCAAATGTTTCATGAAACTCTTCCGCTGAATACAATCCAAACACCTGCACCTAAAGAAGTATGTAAAGAAACCAAAAATATTTACCTAATAACCACTTGACAATTAAAGGTGAATGTAAATCACTAACAACTAGAAGATTAATTTGAATGCTAACAGTTACATCTTTTTTCCTAAAGAAAAAAAAAGTAATATTTAACAATTCAGAGTTAATTGAGACATCTTGGGCTTCTATTATGGTGTATCTCTAAATATCTGCAGCAGTGCAAAAGTACTTACTTGAATTTTTTTCTTTTCTTTTTTTTTTCTTGTTACAAACACAGCAAAACCTACAAGTTCCTTTTGCTTTAGGCTGATCAAATCTGTTTAACAGATACCGATCTAAGTAAGGTAAGAGCAACATAATAACATTCAGGGGAAGATAAATTAAAAACTCTTCCTTTCTGAGAAAGAACTGTAGGATTTTTTTCCCCTCCAAGCAATACAGGGTTTACATAAGAAAAAAGAAATTTGTGACAATAAAGCAAAACCAGCCTGAAAACCAAGTCCCATATGTTTCTTGGCATCCTCCCCGCCTCCCAAGTGCATTCAGTGCTATTTTGGTTTATTCCATGACCACTGGAAATGTTTTTCTCTGAAGATTCCTCCCTTCTCATCTATGTTGATATCTCAGTACATTTAACAATCAGCACTGAAGCTGTAACCATAGGCCATCAGAATAGCTATCAGAATTAATCCATCTGAAGAAGGCTCAACATTAAAAAAATGCAAAACCAAAAACAAACAAAAAAGTATGTCTCTATTGTCAAAGAGAATTAACAGTTTTTTAAATGTTTTCTTCCCTTTACTTATAGAACAGGTACAGAGGTATCAAGTATCAAGTGCTAAGAAATATTATTAGATTTAGATGCTATGACTACAGAATAGGGTTTCTCAAGCTTTTCGTAAGTACAACCCTCTTTTGGGCTCATGTCTCTTCATCCAACATGCAACATTCCCTTCCCGAATTCTCAGATGAGGCACTTGACAACTCAGTTCCTGCAGAACTTAGGAGTAAAATAGCGCTGAAGACTTATGGCCAGGAATTAATAATTGATTTACTAATTATGATTTCCACAAAGAATAATAAGTGGTTTGCTTTTTCATTATGATTTTAAGAGGTTTCCACCCACTGCCAGAAGCCGTTGGAACAAAATCACCCAGCAGGGACGGACACTGCTGGTGGGAGAAGGGAGAGAAAAGAGCATCCTGTGGAGCGATCAGTAGAAAACTGTATCTGATGGCAAATCTACTTTAGAAGGTTCTCAGACAGGTTTAGTCATTCACCCTTATTTTCTGGAAAAGGTAATCCCTTCATTAACTCTGCTCTGCATGTTCAACAAGTTAGACCCAAAGATCTAAGAGATCTTTTTTCTCTTATTTCTTTGTCTCTCTCCATCCCCATTGTGATTACTTCAGGGGGAAAACAAAAAAAATACTAGTAACAAAAAATAAAAAACCCACTAGACAAAGATCTGCAGAACAAAGCCAGTAAATACCAGTAATGGGCCACAAAAAGTGAGGCTTAATAGCTCTAAAAAGATCAGTTCAGAGGACAAGGAGAAATTCCCCAAAATTCCTGCAGACAGTCAAGGAGACAGAGAAAAAAAATTAGACTTCAGGTAAACTACAAGAAGAACTAAGCCATCAGCGAGGAACTAAGCCATCCTCAGAGTGGCTCAAAGTTCAGCAGTCTCAGTGAAGTAAAAAACATCTCAAACCACCTCATCTCCCTTTCAAGCTTGTCTCCTGGATACATCTCCTAAGCAGCATTATCAGCTCTGTCCATTACTCATTAGCGAATATACTGCCTCTAACAACATGCTTTAAAAATACTGCTGCATGCACTGTGTAGGGCTGAGCTACTGCTCCAAAGGATTGGAAAATCAATATTTGGAGACAGTGAGATGTATCACAAAGCTGTGATTATGTAAGCCAACCAAAGGGTTGTATTTGAGTCGGGCCTGGCTGTAAGCCTAGAAAACCTTTGGGCTGATGTCTAGAGGATTTCGTTTTCTGGGTTTTTGTTTTCATCAGTTGGCATAGCATATCCAGTGCAACAGGCTAAACAAAATAAGAAACAAAGGAAAGAGAAAATAAGACAGAGAGAAGAAAGGAGGAAGAAAAATAACAGATAATGGTTAAAACAACTCTGCAAATTCCATGGAAGCAGAATCCTCAAAAATGAAAACTGATTAATCAAAATTAACATTAGCAACAGTGCCTTCAACATTTTCATAATACTGCATTGAACACAGCAATATAATATTCCTTTAAGAGTATGAAAACAAAATGGAGCCAGTTAACTAAAGAGGAAAAAACAACTCAGCATAAAATACATGTTATCATGTTTACTCTAGGGACACCGTATAACAGTTTATTACTTCTTAATGTCTTTTATTCTTCAGAAAGAAAGTGATTCTTTTGATATTACAAACCTATATTGGATTTATCTATTTCTACTTTCTATCCCCACTCAGCTCATGACGTTTTTGGGTAGCTGGAAAAAGTATTTCATGATGAGAGTCCACTACATTTTGCCAGTCCTGTCCGATTTTAAATACCCAGAAGCCACCACTCCAGTGCATCCAGACTTAGCTGTTTCTTTGCTTCCACATGTGGAAGAAGCAGCCAACCATCAGTGATCAAAAGGCAGGAAAACAAACACATTTTATCTACAAGCCACATTTCTTGAAAAATGATCAGTGTAACACTTCATGGATATTCTTAACAAAAATGTTGTCACAAGCATTAAACATGACACTAAAACATGTAAGCACATGGGTTTTCAGTATGATTTATACTTCTTTGTATAAAAAAAAGTTACAAGCCAATAAGGGTGCAAATTATATCACTGTTGTGTAATGACATGAGAGCTTTAGCAAAATTGGGAGTCAGATCCAGGTTTTTCAAGACAGCATACAAGCAGGCAAAAAACTGACCTAAAAAAACTCCACAATTCTGAAGCTGCAAGCCTGCTTCCCCTTCTATTTATTTCAGCACCAAAATTATCCTCGTATACCCTAATATTTCAACACCCAGCCATTTTCCCCAGCCAGTGGCCAGACTAGAGTGGTGGTGGTTTCGATTTCTGTTCCTTTCCATGCCCCATGCCAGTGGTGACCAGCTGCAGTTGAGTCCATTGGCAAGGAAGATTTTCAAAGAACCAAACGGGCAGTACAGAAACGCTGCAAATGGCTCCCAAAGCATTTGTTGGCCATGTATGACATACAGGTGCCAGGTTTTGACATTAGGTCTGGATGCCACCTGAGGAGAAGAGGGTTAGAGAATTGCACTGTGCTGCTATGCCCCCCTCCCAGTCAACGTAGCTAGTCCAAATATAGTCTGAGAGTGGGAAAAGAAAGAAAAAAGTAGTAAAATAAAATACATCAGACAGCAGAACAGATATGAGGACGGGGTTCTCATCATAAAGCCTTCCTTCAAGAAGACAAATGGTTTCCATGTCCCTCATATTGGATCCACTTTGATATGGGAAAATGCACTCCCTGCCTATTGCAAAAATCTTTTGCAGTAGTCTAGAGGACCTGTCTTCATTAATTGGTAGAAAATACCTGCATCAACCCAGATGGCTCAAAATTCACAGGTCTTTTTATTATACCCCTTTTTTGTTTAAAAGTGATTGAAGAAAACTAAGCTGTTTCTTTTTTTTCTTTTAATAAAAAAAGGATTTCACTATTTTTACTTATTTATCTGAGTTAATGGCAACTGTGCAACCACTTGTACAAGTGTTTAACTTGCTACAATACAAACACTCCCACTGTAGTAAGGAAAGAGCTATAAGGAGTGTAAAGTTACACTTTTGTTACGATCCAGAACCCTGAAGTGCTATGTTATCTGGCTAGGAATTTCTGCCATTTTCTTATACAGTAGCACAACATACAAGTATGTGTTTTCACCCATTTTAGGGGTGGATTCGTTCATAGAGACACACCTTTCTGGGTCAAGTGGGAAGTCTAACTTCTAAAATGTCCAGATCTTTCAAATCTCCAGATGAGCTTTTCAGTGTAGAATATGGTGAAGTATCAACGTCCCTGGACTCTATGAATGCAAATATGATGAATATTGTACTTGTGATACTCCAGCCCTGCATCAAAAACATTACCAGAATTCACCCTGGCTTGGAGACCATAGTTTAGACTGCTTTGTATAGCATATAGTGTCACCTACTGGATCCACAATAGCTCTTCCACTAAATGAAGACTGATTCACTGTTTAAAGTATTGGAGTCTTTTCAAATACAGCCACACCAGAGTAGGGATTATGGATTTTTGAATGTTTCTGAAATCAAATACCCATTTTTAATATGAATTTAATATATGAAAAATGTGTGTGGCTTGTAGTCTCACTGCAACATACATATTTCAAGTCACTAATCCACAGTCACATCTGAGGAGCTCTTACAGCAAGTGCTTGCTTCCCCCCACCATTCAAAACACCCAAACCAACAATGCTAGCTCAACATTTTTATTACCTTGCACAATTACTGACCCTTCCCTTATCTTGCTTAGACAATTAGGACACTCTTGCTGTGTTTCTCACAGGCTGTAAAATTCTACAACCCACTTTGATAGGCACTAGTATCCCAATTACTGTGTCAAGATACTGACATCAAGATATCTCTGAGAAGCAAAAGGCTTGGATACATAAACTGGCTGCCTGCCTGTTGGGGAAAAAAATCACCTATTTGGAAGGAAAAAACCCAAGCGCATACAGTCTAAAGGGGTTGTTTCCCCATTTTGCCTACTTCAAAATCCAATTTTATTTTTAATTTATAGAACTTCTACTGAATAGGATGCATCCATTAGGATGACCGACATTGTTCCTCCCCCCAAGCCTAGTCTGTAAGAAATGTTCTCCTCAGTAAGTCAGATGGATATTGAGAAATGATTTAAATGATTTTTAATGTACTGCATTTGTATATGAGCATTATATTAAAAAAGAAGCTTAAATACACCCTGTGCATTAGAATTTTATCATTGCAAACCAACACTAGAAAAGACTGCCATCGACTTAAAAACAAAAAAGACATTCTTATAAGTGGAAAATCAATCACCAAAACCACTAAATGTCACAGCTCAACATTCCAGAGAAGCACTGATAATTGTTAGTTATACACTGCACAAATGATGTATGTCCTCAATCAAGGAAGTAGGTGCCAGTTTTTTAGGAAACTGTACATATATTGATTTTACATTTATTTAATGTGGCTGTTGTAAGACACTTTATTCTTCTGATAAACTATGATTGCTTATCAAAAGATTCTATAATTCAAGAGAAACATTCATAACGTGTGTGAAAATGAAAACCCCCAGCCCACAGAAATCATGCCCACAAAATCCAATTTTGTGGATTTATAGCAGAAAGGCATTAAACTACTGTCTTGCAGGAAAAGCAGAGTAGTCACTGAAGTATAACTGGCACAGCAGTAATGATTAAGGTGACATGTCCTCCTGCCACAGCTGTTAATCAGCTTAATACCAGTTACATTATTGACATTCTTGTAATTACTTTTCCTACGGCACATTTGTGCAAAATATATTTGACTTTAATTTTGAGTATTCAAAGGTGAGTTCAGGTCTCAAAATGGATGGTCAAAGTGGTGGTGCTAAATGCAGGAATTAACTCCACAGGTATCACAATTATCTCAAGTGTAATACTGTGGACTACCTGCTACCTCATTAAATATATAAATGGCTTTGTTGTACCTTGCCATCTTCTGAACAAACACCCATGTGTTCTCCACTTTCATCCAGGCTGATCTGATTTATCTTCACTGGGCTCTAGAGAAAGAAAAGAAAAGAAAGAAAAAAGACTTTTAAAGTTGACTTTAAAGTTACATCACCAATCACATGCTTTAACACCCCCTACACTTTGTGAGATTTATATGTTAACAGTTGTGTAATGTTTAGTTGCATGAATTAAAAAAACCCCCACAGAATAGGTATTCCTATGACAATGCCAAAAGACAGCCTTCTTTCCAGCCTTTCGCCTAACCCAGAAATTTGACATTTTTTGCAGTTACACGCCTCAGGGCTCTGGAGCTCTCATGAAGTGCCAGGCTTGCAGACCTTGAGCATCTGCGTCTGCACACCAGAGCTGTTCGCTAAGAACCTCTCCTGCTATCAAAACTCAGCATAAAAACTCAGCATGCTGACCACAGAGGCATCAAAGCAACTGAAAATTCTTCTGGTTTGGTCTGATGGCTATACTGGTAATTATTTCTTTCTTCAAATCCCTTCTCTTGCTTTCATTTTTGCCTCTAATAGTGTTCTCAGAAGCGAGTATTAGAAGGTATTGAAGTGCAACATAGGTTTACTCATTCTTAGACAAATACTGACAAAAGCCTGAAGGCTGCCCCAATTTAATAAATTTTCCTTCCCTATCCAGATATACTTTTGGTTCTAATCTACAGGGTTATAAGACATCTGTTACTGTTTACTTTAGCTTAAACACGTATCCTTACATTAAGTACTGAGGACTAACTTACAACATCATTTGGTTAACGCGATGCATATCCTCTCTCACACACAACCCCATGCAATTATATTCAAGTACCAAGAACCTTCTTACGTACCCAGATTCTGATTTCACCCTCTGTAACAAATATCTCATAATTTCAAGCATCACTGAAGGATCTTCACCCAAGTAAGTCTCTCTTACACATTTAAGAACAACTTTTCTTACTCTCATAAAATTTTGAATGGATTGAACCACAAAGCAGATCACTTCTGTGGTTCTGAGCATGATAAAAGAGTAGTCCATCGTATGTTTGTGTGAAAATAAAGTGTCACTGGAACAGTGCTGGAGTCATGGGGTCACATTAGAAGTTACACAACTCTGTCTAAAATATCACAGGTCCTTATATACGCTATGGCAGTTGGAATTACATAAAAAGTACACCATAAAAAGTTATATAAAAACACACTGTCCAGATGGACTATCTACAGGACATAAACTGAGGTCTTCTCACAGCCTTTGGAAAGCTTTTCCCCATAATCTTTCACACACTAAAAATCCCAGCTCAGGGAAATGAAGGTTTCCTCTCTTCCGCCTTGAAAAGAATATATGCCCAAATCACATTTCATTTTCTAGAAGTTTCTTTCTAATCAAAGTTGAACAACGGAGCCCTGCACTGCAACAGTTGCCTGATGAGTTGGGAAAAGGATGCTGCCAGCCCTTTTGCTTTCCCGCTTCCTTGCGTGCAGGAGACACCACCCTTGGTCTCACTTTGTGTAACCTCAAAATGCTACATTGAAATATCGCAATTACTGCCTAGCACAAAGTGTTTTTTCCACTGTGCGTTGTTTGCCAAAAAGTGCAACTGCCAAGGATGAAGTCAAACTAACTTTCCTTGACTTATGTGCTCCAGAAGTATTTTCATTCGCTACAGAGCAGTTACGCTGACCTGCTGCGTTTCAAAATCAGAAGCGAGCGCGTCACTGGCAGCGCAGGCAGCTGGTGCACATTCCCCTGCTGCGTTCCTCCCGACACATTTGGGGGGTGTCAGCTGAGGAGCACAGCTCAAGCTCATCAGCCTGCTGGTGTGGTCAACATCCTTGTGAAAGCTCCAGTTCTCTGATGCTACACACACAGTTGGCTAATTCCCAGGCTGGAGGATGCTGAGTAAGGCAAGAAATGTCAGTTGTTAGTCTCACTTTCTAGAAGCCTCATAAAAATTGCTAGCGCACACTTTTATTCCTACCTTACCTTGAAAATGCCTTTCTAAACTTCTGTTTTGCTCATCAAGGTGCAAGAGAATATTTTGTCTCTGTCGAGGGGGAAAAAAAAAGAAATGCCAGCACGTCTTCACCATTCCCTCTACAATGAGAAACACCTCTGGCCCTCTAAAAGGACAAGCACAGAAAGTTCAACTGAGTTGATCATGGAAGTGGCATGGTTTTTTGTTCAGGGCTGCATCTAAGTTGCCATTGCCACAACTTTCTCACAAAGGTTCTTCTCATCTTTTATTATTCTGCAATTGGAAAGGCAAAAAGTCCATCTTGATTAACCCCTCCTTGACACAGGATCATATGCTAAGTTACAGTGTTCAATTGGCCACGTTCTTCTCATCTCTCCAGCACCTACATCTGCCATTAGGGCTGACATGACAGCAACAGTAGACCTAGCAGCACTCCTGTGTGATGGGCCTTCTTGGAGACGCTCTACTGCAACAAAGCCCAAGACAGAAAGAAACAAAACAGGACACACCAGAAGAGTCGACAGCTCAATCCTACAGTCCACACTGTTGCCATTTTGCTGCCAAATGGCTTTGATAAAGTTCGATGCTGAAAAAATGAAGTGCAGGAAGTAGGCAAGGTAGACTGTGTAAGTTATCTTCACATAAAAGTTGAAGACGAGGAGCAGGATGATGGAATTTCTCTGTCATGCTGCAGTTTGAAAGCCACGTGGCATACTTTGGAGATTAAATGTATGATTGCACTCAGGTAACCAAACAGTGCCTAGCAAGGCAAAACCTCTCCTTATATACACGCAGAATGTTGTTGGTGGGGCAAAAGGTGATTCCACAGTATTTGCACTTTTCCCACATTCAAAATTGCACACAATACATCAGAACTGCTTGTTAAGTAGAAATTTTATGATATGGTATTTCATAACACTGTCTATAACTGGCAACTTGTTAAAAGCCTTCTGCATGCCCAACACCTCTATCAGTTGCTTTTAACTTTTCCTTTCTCCAATTCTTTTTTTTCCTGTTGTCTGCACTATACACAGATGACAATCAGGGAGGACAAATAAATTCAACTAAAAAGCAGACCTGCTCACTTACACAAACCTCCAGCTAAGTTCTTCTCCCAGGTAACAAGTGATAGGACAAGAGGAAATGGCCTCAAGTTGTGCCAGGGGAGGTTTAGACTGGATATGAGGAAATTTTTCTTCACCGAGAGGGTTATCAAGCATTGGAACAGGCTGCCCAGGGAAGCGGTTGAGTCGCCATCCCTGGAGGTATTTAAAGGACGTTTGGATGAGGTACTTAGAGACATGGTGTAGTGGTGGTTTTGGCAGTGTTAGGTTTATGGTTGGACTCGATGATCTTAAAGGTCTTTTCCAACCTATATGATTCTGTGATTCTGTGATTCTGTGAAGTTCCAACAGGAGACGCTACTCTACATGACGTACACAAGGCAAAGCAAACACAGAGGGTTTTTTTCAGCACTGAAGTTGAATTGGCACTATTGGCTACTAGCCTGTTCTCTGACTTTACCAGTCAGAACTTTCTATGGAGCTCAGGAAGTGATGATAGACCATGAACTTAAAAACAGTCAAGGCTGAATATTAAAGGCATTTTAAAATAAAGTTCCAGCAAGAATAGCTAATGCCAGGATCTTCTTGTTCAGAGCTGAGTAACAGTCAAGCCTACCATTTCCAGAACTACATTCCACTGGAAAGCTGTTTAAGATTTGTATCTAAAACTATCCAGGAAATCAGAAATAAAAGACCATAGATAAAATTGGTACATCTGTTATCTAAACCAAAGTGTTTCTTCTAGAATCAGCTCCAATTCATCTTTTCATATCAATTATTTTTATAAATGTACTGCTGTACCAGTCAGCAACATTACTTACTATTTCAAATTTAGTTGTATTTATACCCTGCCAACACCCCGTGCGTAATTTTGATATTTCAGAAAAGAGGAGCGCAGATAATTTTGTAGGTTACCCTCCCTCACCCTGCTTTTTTTTTTCTTTTTTTTTATTAAACGTTATCAGCTCAGCCATGGAGTTACAACTGTCTTTCCCTTGTGGTTTTTTTAAACCTTTTCCAGCTAACCCACTGAAGAGTTTAATTTGCCTGGCAAAATAAAATAGGTTTTGGTTTTTACAGTACAAAGAATAAATGCCCTTCCTGCAACATCCACCTTTACAGGTCGACAAAAGATGAATAATCACTCAAGGTTAGAGAGGACACAGGTAGTCACTAACTCATCACAATCTGGAGGACTGATCATTCGATACAGTCAGAACCAGGATATGCTCTGGGGTTTGGCGAGTTAACTGTTTTAAAAGTATTTTAAATGGGTGGGGAAAACACCTGTCCAACTTTACAGGCATCATATTTAAAAAAAAAAAAAAAAAGAATTACAACAGCAATCTGAGATCAAAATGTTAATCTAAAAATTAGGAACATATCATCTATGTAAATATTACTCAATTAAGAGATGATCTAATCTTAAACCCCATGCTATAAAACCACAGGTGGCTGTATATAAAATGTTGAGGAAATTACTAATAATTATTTAATTAGCACTACACTGGGTAACCTTTTTTTTTTTTAACCTAATCAGGAGCCCTAGCTTTAGGCCAAACAACTAAAGACACACAACTTCTTTGTGGTCACAATGATACTTTCAGTACTGTACAAATAACAGTAACACACATAGTATTTCTAAAGCAATATAATTCAAACCTGGCAATAAGGAGGATCCTGTTAGTTAGGAATGGAAATACAGTGAAATGATTAACCTGGGAACAGCTTCAGAATTTCATAAAGCGTGGAAGTTCTGGCAAAGAAGGAAGAAATGCCTTCAGCTGAATTTCCATTAGCTGCAGTTTTCTTTCTGATGGAGACATGTTTGGAATTCTGGACAACATAAGTAAGTTTGACTGTTCAAAATCAATAATGTCAAGCTGACACTATAGAACAAAAAAATGTTACCTTAATGGAAGAAAGAAAAGTTTAGGAAGAGGGAGAAAAAACTAGCAGGCACCTTGCACATAAAGATCTAAATGCAGGCTTTTGCAAAATCCTAAATTTAAGGGAAAGGGAATTCAAGTATCTACTAACAAATGTACCTCATGATAATCAACTACCTAATGTAAAATGCTTGAAATAAATGCACTTAGTATGGATTATGTCAGCTCTTCAATTAGGAGTAAATTCACAGGCACTCAGAAAGCTTCTTTTAATTGTGTTCTTTGTGGCAACTCCTTCTCCCCTGACACTCATCATCAACCCACCTTATACTATCAGTCCCCCAATGGTAAACCTGAGAAATCAATCTGCTAATGTATAATTTGTAAAGCTTCTCTGACTAACAAATGGATAATTGATTCTTTCACAAATGCTGCATCCCAATGGATATGAAGTGGATGAACAAGAAACATAAGACTGGAATTCACTCCAATTCTGTGCGAAATGCAATATTTACAAGCTAGGAATCTAAACGTTTTAATAGTTGCCTGTGACTTCATGCCTTTTAGCCACGGTTAGCAGGCAAGCAACACACACATTAAGAGTGTGAAAAGCAAAGCAGTGTTCGATCATACTTACAGCAAAGCTCATTTTACTTCAAGAGGTTCCCATCACTAATATAACCCACTTAAGCAGCGTTTTCATCCATTCTTTAATAAGAATTTTCAGAAACTTTTCCTAAATTAAACCAAACATTTTTATTTATCTATCTTTCTATACATACACTCATATATACATACCCAAAGAAGAAAAACATCCATAGGTCTTTTCTGCTACATTAATATCAATTTGGATCTACATAACTGCTATGTAGCTACTCTCCATACTAAGGCAAATTGTATGTATACGGAATTTGAATTGTAATAAAAACAATTTAAAAAGTCTCATACAAGTGCCTATTTTTCATTTATTCATGTGTTCCCATCTGCATGACTTTCACATGAACAAGCACGTAAAACTCCAATGTACAGCAATATGACCAATCTTATGACCCTGCTTAAAATGTTAGCCCACTGGAAATAAGGACTAGCACTTTTAGGCTTGTATTATTTCCACCATGGTGGTGGAGGTATCCAAGTGCAAAATACTGATTTGTAAACAGAAATTGCCTCAGTTATTGTCATGACTAAGCTAAGAACCTCTAAAAATACAAGCCTTGCTCTAGGTAGGATGAGGAACTTGCTCTGAATAGAACCCCAACTCTTCAGCTTTTACATCCTTAAATTAGATGTATACGCATTGACACCACTGGATTATGAGAAACAGACTATGCCTTTAAGACTATTGGAAAAAAACCCAAAAGCCTAGGCAAGTACTAAATATTCTCTTTCTCCAAGGGTGCCTTTCCCATCCAAAATGATAAACTCAGCCCACCTCGAAGAAAGTCTAATTTACTTAACTTGTCAAAAAAGCAGTTCTACATTTCAGGGCCTTTTCATTTGGGCAAGTGACAGCAAATAAACCAGATAGTGAGAGAGTCTTCAACTATTAAAAAAAAAAAAAAGAAAAGAAAAGAAAGGAAGGTATGCAACAGCTAAGCACAAGTGTATTACACATTATTTGTCCTGTGTCTTTTGACTTCAGAACAATGATGCCCAGAGATCTCTTGTACTGAGGAACTACCTTTAAAAGGAAGAAACTGAACCCATGCACTTTTCTTGCCCCAGATGCTGCAGTGCTGCACTGACTTATGCATATTTTGCATATTTGTAGAGTTTTACTGATATAATAGAGGGAAAAGCAACTCAGAAAAGCGAATTCTGATGCTGTATCATGGTTTACTATAAAAAGGTAAGAGTACACACATACCTATGTGTTTATACACAAATGAGAAACATAATGTAGTAACACAAAGGTTTAAATTGAAAAGGCAGCTTTAAAAGTTACAGAATAAACTGTTCACCACTGCCTGCAATAGAAGTAGTACACTTTGAATTTACAACACTTAAATTTTCATTTGATGAAAATTTACTAATATCCACACCAAAGAGGTTTTGTCCAGCAATACCAGCAACCAAATTCTGGTAAGTGAGGATTCCTGCTCCAGTGCTTTTCCTACAACACTCTTGAATCTGTCATTCTCCAAATGAAAAATGGGAGATTATATTGGTTAGAAGAAAAGGGAGGGGGGAAAGCTGGGGAGAGTGACAAGGTCTGGGACACAGAACAATAACAACATTAACTTTTATTTTGTCTGTGGGAAGGCAGACCTTGCCTACCAAAAAGAAAGATCTCAAAAGCTTGTCTAAAACTAAGGGAATATGGGGACAAGGAATCTCTCATATATAGTCTGAGAAAGTGAGAAAGACCAAAAAGCCTACAGTGATTTCAATATTTTCCACATCAGTGAATCCCTTAATCTTTGTTTGTCAACTACAGGGACTAAGAAAAAAAATAAAAAATAAAAAAACCATCCAAGGAAAAAAAAATTAACAAGGGATCTCCCTAAATCTGTAGTAGTTGCTAGACAATCAGAATGCTTGTCTAGGAATGATGGAACTATTACTGAAAACAAATCTATTGAAAGCCTACACTGCTTCCTAGCAGAGTTTAACCGTTAGCTAATTCCTGACGGATCCAAAGTAGAATCTCTTTTCTATTAAAACAGTGGTGTGTAAGGAGATATCCTCCCAGGAGCTCTGTGCCAAAGTAAACAAATTAGTCCTGGTTCCTCCTCTCCCTAGGTCCTCTTTGCCATCCGCTGTATAACTGTAGGCCTTCAATGATGGTATGTCCTAAGCCTGCTTCTAGTTCTTTGTTGTTATCTGTGTATTAAAGCCATCTGAGACTATGAAGCAATATTCCCCATCACACACCCATGGGGAGGGCTGAAGTACAGGTAGGGGACTGAGGAAGGGCTGCAGGCAATGACTACACACACCTTCCTTGGAAGACCCAACGTAGCGTGGGAGAAGACTATACCAGGCAATCTAGAGGTTCACCTCACTGATTTCTCTGACCGCTTTCTTTTCAGAACAGCTCCCCAAGTACAATGAACTTGGAGAATTCATCACTGAGCATTAACTTTCCACACAAGCTACTGAATTATAAATTGGGCTTTGAAGAACAATCCAAAAAAATGTATCTAAATCTCTGAAGATGAAACTTACTGAGGCGCTTTCACAGCTTGTTTCTAACAGAATACCACCACCACTGTCATTAATGTATTTAACAGGATTTTGTAGAATTCTAACCCCCAAAGTAGAAAGTATGAGATTTTTCTCTATTTCTTGATAAGCCACATTTCAGACATGTGACTGATGAGGGAGGCCAACCAGGTCATACAGTGCAAGTTATGTCAGGACAGGTTTTCTTTTTAGAGATTATTTTATTGGTGCTTTGACCAAACAACTTTTAAAGAAGCAAAGAGGCTCTTGACTATTCTTCTCAGGCATCATCCATTGTTGTGCCAACATCACTTCCAGGAAGGTTTTCACAACAGCCATTATGCTCATCCCCCTCCCTGACCTAACACAGGACAGAGGGCATGACCACGTGGAGCCTAGCATCCCTGCTTCTCCATACATTCCATTACGTAGCCATTATTTTCTCCACAACTACATAGTTTTCTTCTATCAGCTCCTGCAGTGAAATACTGCACTTACTATTTTTCCAGTTATTTTAGCCTGTCAACCATTCCACTACAGACAATCCCAACCCGATGGCTACTGAAATCAGTGAAAAGATCTCTCACTGATGGAATCAGACAGAAGCAGAAATATTGTAAGGGAAGGAATTCCCTTTCCTAGCTGAAAACGACATAACTAGTCATATTCCTGGCATAGTTAAATATTACACTTGGTGATCAATACTGAAGTTCAGCCAACAGCTAAAGCTAAAGTGCCATTTTCCATGTAAACATTCAGTTATCAACACTGGTATAGATTGGCGTAAGTCAGAGCTATATGCAATAATAAATACATTTCCTGCTTAATGAAAGCACTGTATTCTCTTTGGACACCAACTCTGGAACTTCCTTTATTTGCAATTATATCATCTGGGAAAGTCTCACAAACCCATCAGAGAGACTCCACAATGATCAATGTTGGGTGTCTGATTCCTGACAGGATCCTAAAAACATCTGCAAATCAAAAAGATGGGGGGAGAGGGAGGAGAGTACTCATACAAGTAGAAACTATGGATCACGAAGTGCACTGTAACTTACTGTAAGTGGCATATTGTATGCCATATCCTCACTGTGACAGTAAAATAGGGAAAGCTAAATGTGAAGATGAATTGATCCTGTGCAACTTCCTCAATGCATTTACATACAAAGCGGCTTTATTTCAATGCCAGCGAAGTGTAGGCATGATTGCTTATAATAAACTTTATTTAAAGTAGATCAAAAAAGCAAACAGATTCATTCATTCCTCCATCTTTACACTGCTCATAATTCACAGCTCTTATCTTCGAAACTGCCAAGACCTGCAGCAACTACAGGCTTCAATTAGCAGCCAGTTTAGGGTTACAGTGGTGAACCTCCCAACACCAAAATACTGATTTCTGAAATTTCTTACACTTTTATTTCTCTGTGTCACAGGACACTGAGTGGAACCAGCTTCCTCAGCAGCACCACAGTGGAGGTGGCCAGTTTGAAAGCAGCAACTTTTGTCAGCAGCCACTCTGAGGGTATTAACACCCAAGACTGGTCAAGTCCAGACTGGCCACATTTAGCATTCCATCAGAAGTGTAATAAACAACTGCTATACACACTGTCATGTATTTTAAAACAAATAAGTCTCATCCTTCAGAAAGGAAATTTGTGGGTTGAGATAAAGACAATTTAATAGGACAGAAAAGGAAGGGAAAATAATAATAATGATAAAAGAATATACAAAGCAAGTGATGCACAATGCCACTGCTCACCACCCACTGACTGATGCCCAGCCAGATCCCGAGCAGCGGACATGCTCCCCTGGCCAACTCCCCCCAGTTTTTTTGTTCAGCGTGACATCGTATGGCATGGAATATCCCTTTGGCCAGTTTGGGTCAGCTGTCCTGGCTGTGTCCCCTCCCAGCTTCTTGTGCACCTCCAGCATCCTCACTGGCAGGGCAGTATGAGAAGCTGAAAAGTCCTTGACTTAGTGACTTAGTGTAAGCACTGCTCAGCAACAACTAAAACATCAGTGTGCTATCAGCATTATTCTCGTACTAAATCCAAAACACAGCACTATACCAGCTACTAGGAAGAAAATTAACTCTATCCCAGCCAAAACCAGGACAGTATCCACCCCTTATTCTATACCATCTACGTCATGCCCAGGTCCCACACTTTCCAATACATCCTAATTAAGCACCACCACCTTTCCTGTCTTTTGATATATACACACAGTTATCATTCCCTAAGTCTATGGGCCATCCCTCTACAATATCCATCGAGTTCATTTAGTCCATGACTTTGGGCTCCATCTGTCATAACAGTCCTTCAGGGCAGGAGAGATGGTGTGTGGTGGTGGATTGCTGCATGCTGAAGCCAGTTCTGGTTCCATCACTGCTGCACTTTGCTTGGTTTCATCAAAATTCATTCTTCATTAATGAATTATGGGTGATTCTTACTGTAATACCATTGATATGGCATATAGTGACCATAGTAGTGATGACATACAATATTATATAGCAATTAACACCATACAATTCAAATCATTGGCTATTCTCACCCAAAATCAAATCCCCTTGATTTGATACACATAGGACACACAGGACTTCCCCATCCTTCCACATTATCCACCAAGTGCACCCAGGTCCTTGAGCAACAGCAGTCCCACAGAGGGGTTTGCCTTTGCCCAAGACAAGAATAACCCAGAATGTCTTCCCCAGCATATTTTTTATGTGCACTACAGGGACTTTATCCCCTTCTACAGTACGTAAAAGTTTTGATTGGGCACGGCCAGCTCAATTGGCAGATCCCCTAGTGTTGACTAACCAGGTGGGTTTTGCTAAATGTGTATCCCAATGTTTGAATGTCCCACCATTGCTCACAGTGTAGTCTTTATCAGTCCGTTGTATCATTTGATTTTCCCGGAGGCTGGTGCATGACAGGAGATACCATATACCCATTCAATGCCATGCTCTTTGGCCCAGGTGTCTATGAGGTTGTTTCGGAAATTAGTCCCGTTGTCTGACTCAATTCTTTCTGGGGTTCCATGTTGCCATAGGACTTGCTTCTCAAGACCCAGGATAGTGTTCTGGGCAGTGGCAGAAGATATGTTGCCAGCCATCCGGTGGTTGCTTCCACCATTGTAAGCACATGGCGCTTGCCTTGGCAGGTTTGTGGGAGTGTGATACAATCAATCTGCCAGGCCTCCCCATATTTATATTTCAGCCATAGCCGTCCATACCACAGAGGCTTTAACCGCTTGGCTTGCTTGATTACAGCACGTTTCACATCCATGGATAACCTGTGCAATAGCGTCCATGGTCAAGTCCACCCCTCAGTCACGAGCCCATCTATATGTTGCATCTCTTCCTTGATGGCCTGAGGTGTCATGGGCCCACCAAGCTACAAATAATTCACCCTTATGTTGCCAGTCCAGGTCCACCTGAGCCACTTCAGTCTTAGCAGCCTGATCCACCTGCTGGTTGTTTTGATGTTCTTCAGTGGTCTGACTCTTGGGTACGTGAGCATCTACATGATGTACTTTTACAACCAGGTTCTCTACCCGGGCAGCAATATCTTGCCACAATGCTGCAGCCCAGATAGGTTTGCCTCTGCGCTGCCAGTTGCTCTGCTTCCATTGCTGTAACCACCCCCACAGGGCATTTGCCACCATCCATGAATCAGTATAGAGATAGAGCACTGGCCACTTTTCTTGTTCAGCAATGTCTAAAGCTAGCTAGATGGCCTTCACTTCTGCAAATTGGCTCGATTCACCTTCTTCAGCAGTTTCTGCGACTTGTCGTATAGGACTCTATACAGCAGCCTTCCACCTCCAATGCCTTCCTACAACACGACAGGACCCATCAGTGAACAGGGCATATTGCTTCTCATTTTCTGGTAGTTTATTATACAGTGGGGCCTCTGACATTCTGAAATCTTTGCCTTCTGGCCAGTCCATGATCACTTCCAAGATTCCTGGGCAACTGGGGTTTCCTATCCGAGCCCATTGTGTGATCAATGCAGCCCACTTACTCCACGTAGCATCAGCTGCATGATGTGTAGAGGGGACCCTCCCTTTGAACATCCAGCCCAGCACTGGCAGTCGGGATGCCAGGAGGAGCTGTGCTTCAGTACCAACCACTTCCGAAGCAGCTCAAACCCCTTCATATGCTGCCAATATCTCTTTTTCAGTTGGAGTACAGCAGGCCTGTATCCCTGCTCCAAAACCCTAGGGGTCAACCTTGAGTCTCCCCTGGTGCTTTCTGCCAGAGGCTCCAGGTAGGGCCATTCTCCCCAGCTGCGGGGTAGAGCACATTCTTTACATCTTGTCCTGCCCGGACTAGCCCAAGGGCTATCACATGAACTATCTCCCGTTTAATTTGTTCAAAGGCTTGTCATTGCTCAGGGGCCCATTTGAAATCATTCTTCTTCTGGGTCACGCAATAGAAAGGGCTTACAATCAGACTGTAATTTGGAATATGCACTCTCCAAAAACCCACAACACCTAAGAAAGCTTGTGTTTCCTTTCTGCTAGTTGGTGGAGGCATAGCTGTTATTTTGTTGGTCACATCTATAGGGATCTGACGACGTCCACCTTGCCATTTTATTCCTAAAAACTGGATCTCCTGTGCAGGTCCCTTGACCTTACTTTGTTTTACGGCAAAACCGGCTTTCAGGAGGATTTGGACTATTTTCTTCGCTTTCTCAAAAACTTCTTCTGCTGTATTGCCCCACACGATGATGTCATCAATGTATTGCAGATGTTCTGGAGCTTCACCTTGTTCCAGTGCAGTCTGGATCAGTCCATGGCAAATGGCAGGACTGTGTTTCTGCCCCTGGGGCAGTCGATTCCAAGTGTACTGAACACCCCTCCATGTGACAGCAAACTGTGGCCTGTGCTCTGCTGCCAAAGGGATTGAGAAAAATGCATTAGCGATATCAATTGCGGCATACTACTTGGCTGCCTTTGACTCCAGTTCGTATTGAAGTTCTAGCATGTCCAGCACGGCAGCACTAAGCGGCGGCGTGACTTCATTCAGGCTGCGACAGTCTACTGTTAGTCTCCACTCTCCATTAGACTTTCTCACTGGCCATATGGGACTGTTAAAGGATGAGCAAGTTTTACTGATCGCTCCTTGGCTCTCTAGTCAGCAAATCAGCTTATGGATGGGAATCAGGGAGTTGGTGCGATATTGCCTCTGGTGCACTGTTGTGGTAGCAATCAGCACCCGTTGTTCTTCAACCCTCAGCAACCCCACAACAGAAGGGTCCTCTGAGAGACTAGGCAAGGTAGACAGCTGTTTAATTTCCTCCATCTCCAAGGCAGCTATATCAAAAGCCCACCAGTACCCTTTTGGGTCCTTGAAATACCCTCTCCTGAGGTAGTCTATGCCAAGGATGCACGGAGCCTCTGGGCCAGGCACAATGGGGTGCTTTTGCCACTCATTCACAGTTAGGCTCACTCCTGCCTAGCTGTTAGCTGTTGGGATCCCACTGTCACTCCAGAAATACAGAGGGGTTTTGCCCCTTTGTATCTTGATGGCATTAGAGTACACTGTGCATCGGTGTCTACTAGAGCCTTATACTCCTGTGGGTCTGATGTGCCAGGCCATCGAATCCATACAGTTTGGTAAACCCAGTTGTCGCCTTCCTCCACCTGGCTGGAGGCAGGGCCCCTCTAGTCCTAGTCACAGTATTCATTACCCACTTCTTGTAAATACAAATCAGAAGTCCCTTTATTAAGATCGGAAGCAGGATCAGCTCTTCTAATTTGTCTGGGGAACTGCCCACTGGAAACTGGAGCAGCAATTTTCCTTGAAGAACCGCCTTTTGTGATTGTCTTTCCTTGTAACTCATGTACCCATGCCTCTAGGGTCGAGGTAGGTCTTCCATCCCACTTCCTCATGTCCTCTCTGTGGTCACACATGTAAAATCACAGGGTGGCCCATGGTGTGTACCCTCTAAATCCTCTCTCTTGAGCAGAAGAACACTGACTCCTAATAGCTGAGATACTGGTCTATACAGGCAGGGAGTAGGGCATATCCTCTTTGAGTTGCTGGAACTCCCAGGACAGTTTCTCCACAGCTGAGGAAGAGAGACTTTCTTCATACTGCTGGAGTTGGCCAGCCAATTCATCCACCATTGTCCCACTCCGTCTTTCCAGGTCACTACTGCCAATGAGCTGGCATACAATGGTGGTGCGCTCCGTACAAACTTTTGCCACATGGGTCGTGTGCACTTGACTTCATCTGGATTTTTGGATAACTGCTCGTTGTCCAGGTCATCATAAATCGCCTCCAGCATCACTAATTCCCTCAGGTACTGGATACCTCTCTCCATGGTGGTCCACTTGCCTGGGTGACATGTAGCATCTTCCTTGAAGGGATATCTTTCCTTCATGCCAGACAGGAGTTCCCTCCAGAGGCTGAGGGCTTGTGCCCCTTTTCCAATTGCTTTGTCAATGCCCCTTCCCTAGAAAGGGACCCCATCTGCTTGGCTTCCCCCTACCCTCTAATTCCAGGCTACTGGTCCCATTATCCCAGCATCAGAGCAGCCAGGTGACAATGTGCTTGCCTGGACATCTGGCTGAAATCTTTTTTGCATATCTCACAGCTCACTCAGGGACAGGGTATTAGGTGGTTACCACCTCATTTATGAGCTCTGCCTCTTCCTCCTCCTCTTCTTGTGATGGCCCTGCTTTGGAGTAGCCTGCCTCGTCCACTCCTTCCTCCTTCCCCTTCTTAGTAGGGGTTTCTTCCCTTACTAAACGTGCTGACTTTCGCATCCAGTATTTCTTCTTGTGTATAGGGGTGACTGATACCGGCACAGCTTGGTTCTCTCGTTCAGCCGCAGTGCCTGTTGCCAGGGCTGGAGTGCCTGTCGTTTTGTCGTCAGATCCAGAGACCTTCTCTTCCCCCGGGGGTACTGAATAGTGTTTGTGTCTCTCTGGAATTGCCAGGGTGACAGCATACTTTTTCCAAATATTTTACTAGTTTTTCAGGATTCTGCACTTGTTCAGGGGTGAAGTTCCAAAACACTGGAGGTGCCCATTGTCCTAGGTATTTGCCCATACTATCCTACACACCCTGCCACTCATAACTATCCAGCCTCAGGGCATATCTCTGGGTGGTATTCTAAAATAGTTGTTTAAGGTTAAACAAGACCTGAAACACATTCAGGAGACACAGCAATAGGAATATGCTGGTTTGAACATCCCAAGGATATTCAAAATTCTCAAGAGCTATTGTAACTAGCCTGGAGGAGAAGGGGAAAGTGAAGGAGTGGGGGAAAGTGTCCCCCTTGTCTCCCCCATAAATTGGCTCTCCAAGGAGAAAAGGTAAAGAGTATAATTATTAATAGTTTCTGAGAGATGATTCCCAAAGTACAAAGGTGATGGCAATGCTGAGTACAAATACCAGATTAGTCTCACGACCAGTAATTTTATCATATCGTAAGTCAGTGTTACACAGTACAGCAAAATGATAACCTTAATCCAGCCCCCAGAGATGATAAACAGCACAACAGGGAACACAGACAGCAAGTAAGGTGTTACATAACACAACTCTGAGAACAAGCACAACAACTCTGAGAGCAAATAAATCAACTTGTGGCCAGCAGCTATTAACCTAATAATGAATGTTTATAACAAATTTGTTTTAACATGCTCTGGTCAGATCTGTCATTATCTCAACCCTTCAAGCCTCATGTTGGGTGCCAAAAAGGACTGTCGTGGTTTAACCTGGCAGGCAGCTAAACACCACACAGCCATTCGCTCACTCCCCCCTCCCAGTGGGATGGGGGAGAGAATCGGAAAAAAAGGTAAAACTCATGGGTTGAGATAAAGACAATTTAATAGGACAGAAAAAGAAGGGAAAATAATAATAGTGATAAAAGAACATACAAAGCAAGTGATGCACAATGCCACTGCTCACCACCCACTGACTGATGCCCAGCCAGGTCCCAAGCAGCGGACATGCTCCCCTGGCCAACTCCCCCCAGTTTTTTTGTTCAGCGTGACATCGTATGGCATGGAATATCCCTTTGGCCAGTTTGGGTCAGCTGTCCTGGCTGTGTCCCCTCCCAGCTTCTTGTGCACCTCCAGCATCCTCACTGGCAGGGCAGTATGAGAAGCTGAAAAGTCCTTGACTTAGTGACTTAGTGTAAGCACTGCTCAGCAACAACTAAAACATCAGTGTTCTATCAGCATTATTCTCGTACTAAATCCAAAACACAGTACTATACCAGCTACTAGGAAGAAAATTAACTCTATCCCAGCCAAAACCAGGACACATACTTTTATTTCTCTGTGTCACAGGACACTGAGTGGAACTAGCTTCCTCAGCAGCACCACAGTGGAGGTGGCCAGCTCAAAAGCAGCTACTTTTGTCAGCAGCCACTCTGAGGGTATTAACACCCAAGACTGGTCAAGTCCAGACTGGCCACATTTAGCATTCCATCAGAAGTGTAATAAACAACTGCTATACACACTGTCATGTCTTTTAAAACAAATAAGTCTCATCCTTCAGAAAGGAATCTTTATTAGATTTACAAAGTTCATTATCAATATCATCTTGCCCCCATGGGAAAAAATACTTAGTTTTGCCTTCATGTTTTGTTCATCATATTATGCCCCTGTTATGTCATTCTGTGTTTTTAATAGTACTGCATTTTTATTGTTAATGGAAACAAAGGGCTGTAGCTCTGTCATTAATGTCAACTTGTATAAAAAACATTGTCCTCCAGAACTCAGTTGCTTTGGACTTTCTAACTAGGAAAACATTTTCTAATGCAAATAATATTTTATTAATGCCAGAACTCTGAATAATTCTGACAAGCAAATTCTGCTATCATTTTGTATATGTGCACGCAAATGCCTGCCTTCCATATAGAGGAAAATGCCATCCAGGTATATTATGCTATTTGAAAGGAAAACAGCTCTACAAATCAGCAGTATGCTAGCTTCTTAGGAATCAAACCTTTCTAAATCCTCCCTATGATTTTAAAGGTTATTAGGGTTTAGAAAATGCACACCTGTGTTATCAGTCTTTTATGAAAAGACTTCATCAGTGCTACCTGAAACTAGCTGTTCCATTGCTGCTAATAAAAACTCCACAGTGACTTGGCCCAGTGGTCCAGCTGTATATCAGCAAAAAGCATTTAGGAAGGGTATGAGACAGATGTGGCACAATATGCTTCTGAGATAACTGGAAAAAGGAAGCGGTGAATCACTGAACATATGTCTCGTGCCAGTCAACATCACCTGGTCAAACCAGAAAGTTCCCAGTAGGACAGGGACATCCCTGATGGTGAGAATCTGTGGTTCTTCAAATACCAACAAGTAGTAAAAGACAGAACAACCAAGAAGCATCTAGTCTTTCTTGTCAGTGACTAAGCCTCTGGAAGGCACAGAAAAGCATGTTCCTTATTTAACAGTTGTTTGAAATGTGTTGGGAGTCTTTTGAGGCTTTCTTTTAAGAGGCAATTACACTCTAGAAAAGTAATATTTTGCTAAAATCAGAGATGAAAAAAATATTATTGTGCATGGTTGTTTAGTATGTCTTTGAAATTAGAAACTGTTTCTGTGTTTTTCTTAAAAGCATATAAACTTTGCCTAATATTGTTGTCAAATTATGGTACACAGGGCAATTTTTTAAGAGAAAAGGTCAGTAATAGTTGCAAACACAAATTACATTTTCTAAATAATCACAAGATGTAGTATGCATTCAAACAGCAAATGTTACCAAACCTGGATAGTGAAAGAGTTAAAAGAAAAAAAAAGAAGAATTGTTTTGATGATTTTGATGTTTCTGCATAATGTCACAAATAATTTTGTTCAAAATTGTTTGAAAATGCCACATGTAAATCCACTTAGCAGAATTACAGCAAGGTCCTCTACTTGATCTTTCACAAAAATAGACTCAGAGTTCCTGCAAGGTCTGATGGAAAAAAAAAAAAAAAACCACCCCAAAAAACCAACCAACATTGGAAACTCTGCCCTTTCATTGACGAACAATGCTGTATTACATACTATAGTAGTAATGTCCTTCATGTTTAGCATTCTCCCATAATGAGATTTTTTTCCCCCAGAATTTTCCAGATTTCAACTTTTTTGAGAAAACACACAGAATATGATAGGATCCTACCAAGTCAAGAGAAACTGAGCTATTTGCTATGTCTAGATGATTGTGATAAAACAGTATTCAGTCACAACCCTTTACCTCATTAAGAGGTGACATTAACAAACTCTTACTGAAATCAGTAACATTAAACAGGCCTGCTAAGGTACCTTAAACATAATACCTTTAGAGTTGGTCATGAAATGCAACTGTCAGACAACAGGATACCCACTCTGTAGAAAAGTGATTGATACTGGAGAACAAAAAGGAAACTTCTTCCTATGCTTCTATGTCAAAAAAGACAAGAAAAACAATACGCATTTGGAGAGTAATGAAGTTGTAGAAAGATCATTCAGTCTAAGGATGGGGCTGACATCCTTCTCAAAAGAAGGTACATGGGCAACATAGCTGCTAGTGAAAAGTTCAAAAGAGAAGGAAGGAACAATCGCAGTCCCAGAAACAGCTGATAAAGTACTTAGGCTTTCTACTTTAAATGAAATGAATTTAATCTACAGAATACACGTTACTGTTTGTGACTGCACAAGCATGTGTTTGACTTGTATGAGCTAACAGCATTCAAGAAATAAATGGCTGGACCATACAAGACCTTCTGTAGCTGAACTCATACTCCCAACTAAACTTTGTGCGTTTTTCTGCACTGAGCTACACAGTTATTGCAAGCTACAAGCTTGAAAGAATAATTGAATTAAATGGTCATGCTTTACTCAGTTTTGAGCTTATAAAAATTAATCATGCATGATACTACAATTGTTTAAAACTCCCATATATCATCCATACTCCAAGCAACATTTCTAGTAATAATGAATGCCTCCCACATCCATCTAATCTCTTTGTTTAAGTAAAAATTTAGCAATGCTCCCTTCAAAGGAAAGTTAGATACAGTGGATACAAAGACAATGTGCAAAACACCTATGAGAGGTTTTTTGGTTTCAGTCGTGTCAGACAAAAAACTTTTCTAGACCTATGGAATAACGGTCCTGACACCACAATTTTTGCCTGTCTAGGCAAGCTACCTCACTTCTCATCCAGTGACAGACACACCCAGGTACATAATGATTCCAGCCAAGGAAGGGTCCTAATCTTCAGTAGCTCCACAGTTCCCATTGGGAACACTGCAGGTCACAAACAACCTAATAAGCACAGTATTAGAACAAACATCATAAGACATACTTTCCAAGCCTTTATAACATCCAAAAAGCCAGACTCAAAAGGCTGAGTTACTCCCACAACTACTGTAAAAACCTCTGGATTTCCAAATCATCTGCAGCTAAAATGAAAAGACAGGTAGCAGAAGAAGGGCTATTAAATTGGGTGTAGACATCCAAGTCTTAAGAGCAAAATCCCGAAGGATGTCACTTTTCTCCGGTTTTTCCACTAGGCAGAGCTAGGGGTTAACTTAAAGCATTTAAGCCATAGGACTGCACCATCCATTTGGGTGGGAGGTCCCATGGAGGGGAAGGAAACTGTCCCCTGCATAGACACTCACTCCTATCAAAACCTTAATTTTTACTTTGGTTTTTGGAGCCTACACTTATAGCAGCCTGCTTGCTTTTGTACAAAACACAGGATTTCAGCTTCAAATTTAACAGGCACAGTGACACTCTGCAAATACGAACACACAGCTACCCAGATCTTTACTCTAAATTCTGTTGCTTCATTTCATTTCCCAACTAAGTCTTCTTTCATAGTCTGACAGTGACAACTAAAATGATGTAGTTAAAGTAATAAACAGGGAATTTTAAGTAGCCTGTCAAAATAAGTGACATTTATATCATCTTAGTCTTAAACTCTCATGTAAAGTTCCATTCAAAGTTACTTCATTATACAATCAAATGCTAAAAGTTACCTTCCCCATTGAAAGATGCTGCATTATCTCTCACAGCAGTTAGTGGGCTCCACATTATTTCTAGCTATAGCGTTTAATGCTTAACAACAGCTGTTTCTTCATTAGAAATATGCTTTTCTTGTTAGCAATTAAACTCTCAAAAGCACATCAAGTCAACAGAAACCTCTGACATTTTGTTTGCAACCTGCGGAGTTATCAGCAAAACCAACAGGCCACTGGCTGACCTTCAAGCAAGCAACACACTTGCTCCAGAGGCTGGCGAGTGCTGTAACTTTAATACACCCAAAGGCAACAATACTACCACAGAAGGAACCCCCCTTTAATTTTTCAAGGTAGAAGAGACGACCTAGTGATTTTGGATTTCTGCTACTCCGAATTAAAAAAACATACAGAAATGTTTAGTGCTACACAATGTGAGACAATCAGAAAAAAATGGTGAGGCCAGGAAAGAAATACATGGTAAAAAGAAACGCTGCGAGAAGGGGCCTCTACTTAAAGTTTCATTCTTTCTGAAATTCCAGCAGTTTTGAATAGCTCACAAATGTTGCATGCTAAAAGGACTTCAATTTTTTTGAACTAATAGAGGCTTTAGAACACTATTTACATTGTTTTCTAGACTCATGCATCACCTCTGAAACACCTCTGATGCATTAAACATTTAAAACCCCCTACTTGTAAAATAGGTGACGTTTCCCCTTCTCACAGAATATCACTGGCACCAGCCAAGACTTCTTACCATTTCTGCTTTAAGCTTGATGTTTATTAGAAGACCAGAATGGGGGCAGGTTTTCTTGCCCTTTGAAAGGTTTTTGATTTGTTACTTAACTAAACATGTTTGTATAGCTTTCTTCATATCTACAAGTCCATAATCCACAAGATGTCAGTTGAGGCAATAATTATATTAATAAATTGTAGACAGTCTAAGAAGAAAAGAAAGATGGAGAGGCACTTGGAATTAACATGCTGTGAATCAGTCCTGCATCATCCTTTGTCAGTGGCATTAGCAGGTTTTTTTTTTTCCCCTTCTTGTTGCCTTTTAGTAATAATTTTCAGTGCATTTGACACATTTCATCTCACTCAATGCACTGAACCCTAATACAAGAGAACACCAGTTTGTCAAACATACGTTATTTGAGGATGTGTATCAGTTAATCTTAGGTGGCTGACATTGTCAAAGACAGCCACACTGGCAAGAGCTAAAAACATGCTAGGCAAGCAGGAAAGCGGGATCATGCGAGAGCACAAGTGTGGCCGCTGACACCAGCGCCACCCAAGGCCAAAGCCTCCAAATTCCCATCTCTCAATTCTCCCCAAACCAAGAGTCTCTCACACCAGTTTCAAAGCACACACTTCTACTGCTGTTGACAAGAGGAGTTGCAAACCTGAAAAGACTAGTCGTCCACCTGGCACAGGATCCAGCATCACATATTTTAAGAGCAGGATGAGAGAAAGACTCTTCTGAAAAGACTTCTTAGTTGTCTATGTTAGGTTCACAGAAGCCACTGTGAATATTTATGGGTCAAAGTAGAGCACACGATTAAGTCTTTGCAGCACTAGGGCCACTATTTGCAGTTCAAGATACCCACATTGTTTTGCTGCTATGGACATTACAGAGTGAAGTCCTAAAAGGTTTTTTTAAACAACAAATAAAAAAAGCATGTCACAATAGCAGAACTTCTAGGGATGCCAGGCTTTACATTTTCATGTTTCTTCAGTTGTTTTTAGCAATTTAAAATGCTAAATGCATTCAGCCTTCAACAGGAGGGCCATAATTCAGAAGTTGGCCATTCTGGAGATTATACAACATACCTGTGAGTTTTCTTCCTCAAAGTTCACAGGAGCTGCAGACATGATAAAGTAATTATGCTGCAAATCCTCTGAGATCAGTCTCTATTTCTGTTTTACAATTTGGCTAAAATCCAGGTGTGAGCCAATATGAAAAATAAATGATTTATTATAAAACCAAAATTCTTATTTCTTCAATTTTCAAGCCCATTTATATTATTGAACATGACTACCTGAGATTAGGTAAGAAAAATGGAAATCAAGAGGGCTACGGTAGCAGTAATCGTATTTTCTACATCTACTTAATATGAACTTGCCACTAAAATAAATTTTAAAAAAGGTTAAAATAGAAATCCTACTCTCTATTCTAGTTTATTTCACATACTAACACTATTTCGCATCTAGTGACTTTTAAAGTTTCCTGTGTATGGTTTATTTTTTCTATTTACACATTTAATATACTTAGATGTATAGAAAAGTAATTAATTTTTTTATTCCCCAACTTGGCTTAAAAAAAAAAAAAAAAAAAAAACAAACTGAAAAATACAGATAAAGACTCAAATGCAGAACAATTCCTTAAATTACATAACTGATTTCTTCCAGACAAAGGCTTCACGTTGCTATCCTTACTATTCATTTCTGCCATCTCATGAGACAGAAAACATCTGCTGAAAAGATTCTTTCAAAAAGAAAAATATGTAAAAGTCACTCCCTGGGTACACTGTTTACTGCAAACAATTACAAGATTTCAGTAGTAATATTGCTTGCTCTTTAATGAGAGACTATTTTATTTTTTATTTTTTCATTACTCAGAACAATTTTTATACATTACTAATTTCCAGAAATTAGTAGCAACAGACACTTCTCCTATTTACAACTTCAAGGTAAAACCATATCTGCCATTCCGCCAGTGGAAACACTTCTCAGAAGGAATTCGTTCATTTTGGACTGAACAAAGAACCAGAGAAAATACCATTGAAGAAAATACTCTTTGCCCCAGCGCATTTACAAGGAATGCTTTACATCTATAGGACTTCAGGAAGTGACTCACTTTCTTCTCAAGAAAGGGTTAGGTTTTATTTGAGATTTACAACATGGCAATGCTCTAATGCAAATCCCCCAGGAAGAGAGACAGTAAACAGATGTTGGTGGAAGAGAACAGAAGGAAGACCCCACCAGACGTTCTGATAGCGATGCCTCTAGTCTGCAGTCCAAGATCTTGAAAAGTTCAGGTTACAAGGAAAATATTCTAACATACAGCAGCCAGTTCAGAATAAACCATCTATGGGTTCAACAGCTGACAACATTCATTCAGAAAACTTCTCTGTTTATGCAGCCAAGGATGTCACAGAGCTGCTTTGTTTCTCACATAGGGAGCCCATTCTGTTCTACAATACTTAGTAGTTCCTTGGAAAACTTGTCTTTTACAGACAAGTGGTCCTAGATCAAAATCACTTTTCTTCAAACTATAAAAAAGAAAAAAAGAAGCACCCTTTCCACCTGATCCATTATATAATTTATCTGTTGCACTGGAGACACGTACGTTACAAAAAGAGACAGAAACATTAAGAATAGAATCAAGAAACATTTCTTTTTCCTATTCTCCATCTCAAAAAGCAGTTTGTACTCAACAGTTTAAAAAGAAATCATTGACATCTCTATAAGAAGACACAAAAGGCACAAAGGCACAAAAATCTTCATCCTGAAGCAGGTCAAGTTTGGAAAAGGGAAAACCATGTAAGCAATGTAGAGCAGAAAGTGCTTTATATAGCCCAACCTTAATTTTATCATAAAAAACCACCCTCCCAGCAGGCACTGGTAGGACTTTTTATTAAGGAAAAGCAAAGAAAAGAATAGCACATTTGGGTGTGCAGGTATAAAGAGGATGCAGGGATTTTGCTTTATAGTTTTTAGTAGACAACAGGTCACCTTGTTCCTTGCTTTACACCCAGGCAGTGCCCTAAGTCTTTACAGAAAGAGGAGGATTTCACCTTTTGGAACTAGTGTGGGAGGACAGGGTGTTGGTGATGTACTTAGGAAAAAAAATGGAAGTGTTCATTTGTAGAACTACCAAGTACCTGACACAGAGTGGAACGAATACAAGTCTAAGACATTTAATGCCTGACTCAATAGAAAATCTCCACTTCGTTTCAGTGAGTCTTTGAGTCAGTCTTTTACTGCAGAGGTGGAAGAGAAGAATTCAGGTACACTTTAATCTGGCCTGCCCCAAATGGACTACTTCAGAGAAGAAGAAACTATATCTTTAGCAATTAGCATACATGTAAAATAATCAGAACTGTAAGGGAGACACCAAAAACTTTTCCTCTTTTGAAATGCAGTCAGCATTTCCTCTGTGGGGCTGATGAACACAGAAAGTTAAAAGAAACAGAACAACATAATGAGCTTGACTTTCATTAATACCCAGTAAGGTCACTGTCAATCTGACCAATGCTATATATAAGGTTTTGGCTGTGACTCCCCCCCCCCCCCCCCCTTGCACAACTGCATAATTAGATTTTTCAAAAATATAAACAAAACCTTTCACCCCTCCCATGCAGCTAGCTGTGTCAGCTTTAGAACATACGTTCTCTTTGCAAACATGCCAACATCTTGTGATGGATACTCTGACAAGTGCTGACACGGCTATGAAAAACAATGCTTGGCTACTAGACTTTGTCACAATGCCAGGAGAAATAAAAATTGCTAATTCTCGTCCTCCCACCTCCCATGGAAGACAGGGAACTTGAAAATGAGATATTAAAAAGCAAAACAAACAAAAAAAATCAATAAATATCCACAATTAAAAGGAACATTTAGTACTCTAGAACAGAGCTTTAAATTTAGCATTTCATTCATTCTCTAATATCAGGAACCACAATAAGGAAAAAGTCTGTTTCTTCTCCTTCAATCAGTACAATCCCTTAAGAGTCCAAGCTTCAAAACATTCACATAAAATATTAGCGTTATATATTTGCAGTAGATAAACCGAACCAGCAAGGCAATCAATCAATTTTCAATTACTTGTGGCAGCTAGATAAGATGATAGTGCACACACTACAACTGACAATAGTCACCTAATGAGCAGGCTCATGCCTATGGAAGTCACGAACCTCCGGGTTACATAATTAATAATAGCCATTTACAATCATAAATAAGTATCTCCTCTTCTGTCTTCACAAAGAAAATTTATTGTATGTAAACTGAGATGTGCTCATCACAAAACCATCCAGTGTAACTCTTTTTGCAAGGAACATACACTGCCTCTTATATTATAGGGAGGGAGTTCATGAAATGCATTAGTAAAATTTCAGGTGTAGCAAGAGCATTAACGTATTTATTACTTAGTACATCACAGCATTTTTACATCCCAGTAGATGTGTTCTGAATAATGTCATACTTACAACATCAAACTTCTGTGTGATGTTCCCCTGGACATCAAGTAAATAAACTTTGCCATAATGTGTTCCCAATGCCAAAAACTGTAAAAGAAAGAGACTGATTACATAAACAAAAAGACACCACAACCCAAACTACAGCAATGCTAAATGAACTCCAGGATGTTTAGCAGATTAATGATTAGCAGCACTGGGGAAAAAAACCCAGCACCTTCTATAGACAAAGCTTATTTTAATTGCACCTAAAGAATAAAACAGGGCTTCAAGCCCATATTACTGTGATAGTGCAAGTTAGCTGTCAGAATGAGTCATGAGGACCCTCATCCACTGACAACTAATGGTGTCTGCAGTCCGTACACCCTGCCTGATGGACTGTGGCAGCAAATTAAAAATGCAGCGTGAAAGCAAGGACCAGACCTGAAATAGTTTCTAGATCCTTTCTGCAGCTTTGTTTCAATCATAATGGTTTCCTTTGGGCTTTATTTTTAATTCTGCTTCATCACTAACATAAAACCAAAACATTCAAACACAGAAAAAGGCCACCAGTAAGCCACTGGTAAAATACTGCTGAATTATGGAAGATCTCTGACAGTGCATTTAAGCACACAGATAACCACTGGGTTTGCTTTCCTTCACTCCTACATTGAACACTTTCAAGACAAATACACTTTTCCTCAGAAATCTCAGGAGTTTCATTCTAAAAAATAGTAGCTAAATAAAGAAATCTCCACACAAATGCATGCTATCACAAACTTATTTTGATACAAACAAGAAGGGAATTGATTCTGAGAGATCTGCTGTTAATTGAACCATGTGAACTACAGCTAAACAGAAAAGGAAGAACTTCGGTACTACTTGATTTATGACAGAGGTTTCTTTTATTCCCCCCCTCCTTTCAGCATTACTCAAACAGTCTAGGCTCCTCAATTCTCTGTATTTCACTGCATGTGAGCATGCTTCATTGCAACCTATAATGAAATGCTCAAATTTACAGGCACTGCTAAGCGTGTCAGTCAGGCAGCACAATCTTTAAAAAATAACCTTACAGAAAGTCAAGGTTTAAAAGGATTTATCAAAATGGAATTGCTTAAAATGAAATTTCAGTTCAGGCACTTAAAATATGAAGCTACATTAAAAGGAGTCAAAAAAGGGAAAGAAGGGGTTCATTAGAAATTCATCCCCTGCAATGCCTTTCACTCCTGCAAGGTTGCCTTTTTTCAGGAAGAAAAAAGTCCCCCGGGTAAAAAAATCAATACTGGTTAATAAAACATCAGGTGTGCAGACATAACTAGGTATGACTATTCCACTGCACAGGCCTGCTTGAATGCACCAGGTGCCATGACGATTAGTCATCCAGTGCAGACAGCAAGCCTGGTGAAAATATGATGCTTTAGCAGTGAAAAGAAAAAAAATAATTCTGGGGGGAAATTAGTCTGAATACAGAAGCCAGATTTTCAGGATTCCCAGCAAAGTTAAACTGCTTTAATCAGAGGCATATTTTACATAGTACTGTATAATTTTGCTAATGATGACTCTTTAGCAGGGCTTTCCCTGCTCTTGCAGGGGAAAAAACCAAACCAAAACAAAACAAAAAAAGCAAACCAAAAAACAGAACAAAACAGAAAACAGCCTCGCAAAGCCTATAACCCAGCTTCATTTTTAAGCTCTCTGTTGTGAGAGACCTATTCCTAAAAGACTCCAGTACCTGGCTTCTAACAATATTGATCCTTCTCATAAATAGTATATCTAGTTTGCTTGAAAACTAAAAGTGCTGGGATACTTAAACAGCTTTCCTGTATTGTCACTCTTCGTGACACTATAGTTAAAGCTGTATCTGCGCACACCCTTATAGAAAAATCCTGTTCATCTCTTGGCTTTCAAAATTCACCTGAGGTTCAAGAAAAAAAGGTAACACAAACAGTCCACAGACCAGGAGGAAATGCTTGCCAATTTTCCAAGTATCTGTGTAATTCTAAGTTGTCAAAAACATTTTAAAAAGACTTATTGTTTTCATTCGCACAGTTAAAATACAAGCTTCATCTTAAGAGCCTCTTGAGCCATGGCAACAGTCCTTTCAGGAGAAACACAACACAAGTCAATCTAAAAATACAGCCAAATAATAAGATAGATCCCTGAACAATAACTGTTAAGGAGCTATTACTGGCCGTGAAAAATTATACATTCAGAAAACAGCTATTATGATTTACATACTAATAGTTACTTGACAAATCATTAACTCATACTTTCAGATGCTCTTCAGCATTCCTCAATATATTAAATTGTTATTCAGTATTTATAAAAGAGAAGAAAACTCAGAAAATAAAAACCCAATTGTTTAAATCACTAAAGAAATATATGAAGTTTCTTCTTTGTAAGAATAAAGGAATGATTCTTTGTAAAATTTCTTTACTTTGCATTGTCCATCACTTTCTCCCCTTCATTCTCTTGTATGTCTCAAACCTTACCAGTAGTAGAGCATATGCATACCCTCTCCTTGTTTTTAACATATTGCATCAGGGAAGGGGACCAGGGAAGTGTTAGTATGAACAGCTCCCCCAAAAAACAACGAAAGAAAAAAGGAATATTGTAATTACTTTCTTCTACACTGTATTAACAGAAACTCAGCTGTCTTCCACAACTGAATACATGCTAAGCTGGCCCCTGGCATGATCAAGTCTGTCTTCAGTGATTCAAGCTGTACAAATAAGCACAGTATATGCCAATTTCCTTTCTGAATAAAGGAAAGTTGGGACTGCATCCCAATTCTAGTTCATAATACTGTCCATAATTAAAATCGAGTGAACGTTTTCCCAGTAGCTTATGTAAACATCCCATCTAACAAATCAATGCACCTTGAATTCTCACCTCATTTTCTCACTGACGAAGTGTGCACTGTTCAACACAAGTTTACCATGAATTTTGTTTATATTAGTGTTGGCTCGCACTGCACCTCTAGATTTGGCAGCACTTCTACACAGAAATATACTGATATATTATAGGCACAGATAAATACATAAAACCAAGCAGAAGTACTATCTCTGCCACAAAGTCACGCAATACCTTTTCATGCACCGTCATGCAGCTGGCTGCATCCTTCTGGAGAATTTCAGTCACTCCATTAGAAAGCCGTTCATACTTCAGCTTAGGTTCTTCTTCACTCTCATCTTCCTAAATTTTTAAGAGCGTAAGGAAAAGGGAGCAAGAGAAAAAAAACAAACACTTAGAAGTTTATTTTAAATAAAAACAAATTAAAATATATCCCAAAACTATTGCACAGCAGCAGGCGAAGATGGATCACTATTATCTCTTAACAACAGCCATTACAATCAAAAGCCAAACTTTCACATTCTTATCACTGGAGGGGGCTTGGGTTGTGCTTTTTTGTTATTGATTTCTCTTTTTACTCCAAAGTTCTGGGTGCAAACAAAGACTGTATAGCAGCATAACAATTCAGCTGTAAGAGGTGCTTAGTTGATATCTAAAAAGCAGGAAAAAAATGTACATGTGTACTTTGTTACATAAAGTTAGTAATTTCCAATTTAGAAGAAAAATATAAAAGGGATGGATATGGAAAAACAGATGATGATAAAATAAAGTGTGCCACTGTAGCCACAATTAACTCTAAGCTGAAGCATGCAGGTTACAAGAAACTTCAAGACCTTTACAAGATGCTGCACCTCTGCAGGAAGGATAGAGGCAAAATGCTGTGAACAAAAATAAAAAGAATCCACTAGAAATAAGTTAATTGTATAAAATGCACCAATGGGTTTATGTTAAAAAAAAAAAAAAAAAGAAGAGCATAAATATGTTCTTACAAAACTGTCTGGGAAAAGGATCTGGACACAGCATATTCCTATGGATCACCTGTATCACCTACATGTTCAGAACTTTTTCTGGTAAATAACAAAGCTTTCCTCTTTTTTTTTTTTCTTTTCAAGCATGTTAGGTATTATCACCCAATCACTACTTAGATGCAAAGAAAGATGATGCATCAAGTGGCACAGAGTGAAGAGAATGAAGACCGAGATAAAAAACACAAGCAGCCAATTAATTGATCAAAGAACACCCAACAAGTTTATCTCTTAGGAAAAGAAAATCCAAGGTGCAAAATAGCTTTGTGGTCATAAGCATCTATCTGTAACAGATGGTCTGCTGAAGTACAATGCCAGAGAGAGATTTCATAAGCTTCAGTAAGCCTCAGTTAATACTATACATGCATACACATACACAAACCCACATATATCCCTTGGTCCTCACTGGGAAACAGTATACCTGCAATAATAGTCTCACTATTAGTTCTAATGAACACATCAATGTTGAGTGTGTTTCCCACATAAAACACGTCTTTCATTCCTAAGCAACCAGAATATACCAGTGCAGTGCTCTAGTAAAGGAGCGCCTTTACTTCCCACCAACCACTGCTTTCCAATCCCTAGAATAGAAAATAAAAATGCAGTGTCAGCCTATGGCAGAAGAACTATATTTGTGCAACATTTTCTTGTAGTTAATGATGTGGAAAAATAAATTTGGAAAAGAGACATGTTAACATGTTAATAAAACATATTTTGTTTAAACTGCCTTTGGAGTACTAAAGCCAGTCTTTCCCAAGTTAAATATTACGGCCATTTACCATGCGTGCTACCATCACACATGGTAATATGTACATACCCTCATACAAAACACATAAAAGCCATACGGACCTATGGAAACACTCAATATTTAGCCCTATGCTTACATAAATATGCTGCAAAGAGAGGCCCTTTTAAAAATGTTATTTGAGAGTTTTATGACAGAATACAAATGAGATTAATATAGGGATGTCAGCAGTCCACGACGTAGCAGTCTGAAGTGAGGTGTCAAAATGTCCACCAAGAAACAATTTTATTCAGTATATCTAACACTGAACAAAGTTGTTACTAGACAGAATGACAATGTCAAATTACAGGGCTGTATATAAATCAGCCAAATTCCTTGTGCCTAGAGATCCTTAATAAATGACTACAGGGTAGACAGAGGAGGTAAAGTCAAAGAAAAAAGCGTACATGTGACGGAAGGAGGGCATAAGGAAGTATGCGTCCATTTTACAGCAATTAACACATTGCTGCATTTTATACATTGCTTACAAAGATTACACTTGAAATGCATGGGTAATCATTGAATAAATTCATAAAAGTAAAAATTGAACTCCAGTCATCTAGTTTTTATAAGATCCCATGTGTTGCTGGAGTCTGGACATCAAATGTGCAACCAACGTGAAAAGTTAATTCTAGTCTCTTGAGTAGTTTGCATAAAAGCATTCATCCATGGACCATTAGATAAAGTTACTGTAAATAAGTTTTGCCTGTCTTATTTATGAGTGAAAACTAAGTAATTTTTCCTGCACATGCATATACAAAAAATATATACTTTCAAAAGTCAGTGCACCGAAGCATTCTGCCAGGCTTCAAAAAAAGTAAATAAAATGAAAACTTCAACTATTAGGCACAATGATGTACCCATTTCACGCTTTTGTGACAGGTATCTTTTATGTTAAGCAAAAGTCAAGCTAAAAGGTGAATTGAAATGCGGTGGGGGGACCTTGCTGTAAACAAAACAAAATGAAAAAGGTGATTTGCAAAAATGCAGGACTTCCCTACTGCTTCAGACTCTACCTCATATATTAAATGCATTTGATGATCTCTTATTCAGAGTATCAGAGTTGAATAATTTTTAAAGGTATTTTTCTATCAGGAAAAGCTTTTATGCAGTCTGAACTTCTAACGTAAACACAAGCCAGTGTTAATAAAAAGCCAATCAATAATTTTTGTTAAATTTTAATAATCCTGAAAACCTACAAATAAAACCATCAGCAGCCTGAGTTGAGATGACAGTTAGCTGTGTTTCTATGACAACCTAGAGGAATAGTACAAGTCCTGACTTGCAGCAAAGCTAAGATATAAACAGAGTGACATTTACCCCATACAAGAAAACTCACAGCTTTCCTCTTTCAAGGTGGGGGGAGGAATTCCTCAGCTAACATGGATTTTTACTAAGTGTATGGCACTTTTAATTAAAGATAAGTCCTTTAAACCATCCTAGAGGATTCTAAACATTTGAAAAGAAATTTTATAGCACTGCTTCTTGTACTACCGCTTAACACTTCTTCTGTGTTTTCTGCCTAAAAAAACCACAAAGCAAAGCAAGCCCAACAACTCTGATTTTTAAAATTCTTGTCAAATGTATTAAGAGAAAAAGAAATAGATACTGCACAAAATGTGTAAAGCGCTCCACACGTGGCAGCCTTAAATTCTGAAAGGGATGGAGACCCACAGAGATGACAGGAGAAAGCTACCTTTGTGGTGTTGTAAAATAAATAATGACCATTTTTCAACCACAGGAATGCTAATTTGAAACTTATATTCCATTTAGTTTTCTACTTGCCTTTTACTGCTGAAGCTAGTAGTCAAATTGCTAAAAAAAATGCTGTAAAAAACCTGTAAAGAACAGGTATCCATAAACATTTCCTATTGAAAGCACATTTCCAATTGAATGAAATACTCTAAATTAACCAGTAAGACTGATACAAATCCCTTCCTACTAAGAGCTCTTCCATTTGTCACTGCTAACTCCTGAACTGAAAACAAATTCTTCTTCCCACACCTAACACCTAGCAGGCCTGAAACTCACTACCAACTCTTCTTCTGGAACAGATTTACAAAACTGAGGAGAGCTGCAAATGTGCAATAAGCTCTCAAAAGGCCAGTGCCACTGCGAGGGATGCTCATCTGCCTTTCTGAATGCAGGTTCACAACCTTCTTCAGGTATTCTGCCCCATCTTTCCCAGCCTTGCCTACAGCAACAACTGTGGTGGAATTGTGAGTAGGAAAAAAAAAAAAAAAATCTGAAAATCAGTCCTCGCGAAGAAAATTTCCAGAAGCAACCTGTGGGCAGTTCCCGGAGTTGTTCCATTAGCCCACAGTTGCTCCTGCAGCAGAAGATCTGCCCACAGGACAGTCTGTCACATGAACTACATGCTCTGCTGATTGCGGATACTCTAATTATGTAACGGGCACTGACAGCAAAGTGTCATCTTTCCCACACGATTTGCCCTCGAAGTTTTTCAAAGCCTTTATGGAAATAAACGGTGCATACATTACAAGGCAAGTGCCCTTCCTCTTTGCTGCACATCTTCTGTCCAGTCCTAGCTAGAATTCCAATTACTATAGGTGACCATTCCAGCCTTGTTTACGCCTGCAAGTTTTGACCCTGCAAAGCATTTAAACTCAAATACAAAGATACCTGAGGTCCATCACTCAATTTCAAAGAAGCTACACTCACACCCTACTGCAACAAGGCCCCGGTGTCATAGGTCTTGCTAAAAGGTGATGTCTTAAAAAAAAAAAAAAAAAAGACAAAACAAACAAACAAACCACAGCCAGCTCATTCTCATTTTTTTAATGTTTTCTTTCAAGTTCACATCAATTTCAGAGATTATAAGAAAAATGTTAAATTAGCTCATTTCCTCCTAGCTTAAAGGCCATTAAAAGTGCTCTGCCTCTCTGTACTCAAATAGTTAACGTTTAGGAAACATTCTAAAATCTCTTTTTAAAACAAACAAACAAACAAACAAACAAACAAAAAACCCCACTCTGCTGCCAAAGTGCAAACCCAACATTACTGCTAAAAAGTGAGGAGAGGCTACTTAGCAATTTGTGAGAGTAACTTTTCTTGACATTTAATATGGGCCAGTTCTTTGGAAACCCACATAGAACCTACTAAGAAATCAGCATTTTTATTTATTTAAATAGTCATCACCATCACACAGAAGACAAAATTAAACTAACTAGTTAGAGCTCCAGAATTATTAGTTTACAAACTACATGAAAAATCTCCAGTAGAACCAAAGAAACCAAGTCCATTTATTTTTGAGTTAAAATAAAGGCTCACAGAACATCCTCAGTTATGCAAAAATGAATAAACACCTCCTTAGTGCTCTGCTGGGGGAAGTTTCACTTATTACAGAAATTCAACAACATAAAAAAAACACCAAACCATAAAAAGACCTCAAGCCCCAGAATGCAGTCTCCAGGGAGAATTACTTACTTCTATATGTACAGAAGCACAAAGTGCAGCAAAATACCCAGCAGAACTCAGTTGCCAAGATCATGTATTAACTTTTTGGTCTTGACATCTTGACTTGATCCAAAGCATAACCATCTCCAACTGTTAATTTTTTTTTATGGAAACGATGTCTTAATCAGGGGGTCGGACTGGTTGTCTCGGTTTTGTTTTCGAGGGTGTGTGGGATGGTGGACCGGGAAGGATCTTTCCTCTCCAAATCCCCTAATTGACACAGGAGCAACGAGTACTTCTCTGAGTGGCTGGTACCCCGCTGAGAAGCAGAATGGGTGACTTCTAACCACACTGCTACGAAAGATGCATCATCACTGGGATTCACACCACCCCCTGGCACCCAGGCCATCCGCAAACCCTTCCTATCACTGGCATTGCCTGGGAGGGCAGGACTGCACCAGGGAGGCTGTGCAAACCTCAGTTTGGATGAGGGGGCCCAACAAGCACCTTACAAACTTTAGGATTACTGTCGCAAGATTTCCACAAGGAAGCAAGTACTACCCAACAAAAGATACAGCTAAAATTTTTTATTTAACCTTCACCTCATTACCACACCTGGGAATTGTACCACATGAGTCGTAATGCCTCCTTTGACCTGGTAAAGAAATTATGATTATTTTCAGTCTTTATCCTCTCCAGTTCAGATCCCAGATCTTTGTTACGAACTGACTATCTCCCTTCATTCAGGGTCAAGAGATACTGAAGCACTGATTTATAAATGAACCTGACTTTAGGTTTGCTAAACCTCACTCCCCAAATTCTTCAGAGAAAATACCCACCTAACACTGAGTCCCTCAGACAAGCAGGTTCAGCATTCCATTGATCTGTCATCTCTAGTTCTCTCTACCCAGATTGTATTTAGGCTAAATATGCCCCAGATAATCTGGTAATCCAGATGACCAGACATGAGTCTCCATATTCCCAGTACCACCCCAGGAATATCCACGTGCATCATTTCTCACTTCCTGCTTTACCATATTTCACACAAAGATATTTACTTTTTCTAATAGCTGTATGCCAAAACATTGAGGCTTCCCATATTTTTTGTACCTAAAGGCAGTAATTAGGCCTGGCACACCGTATAGCTTCTCCACTCTGGAAATAATGCTTCAGTTTAGACATCCTTGCTCAGCTAGGACAACAAGCAGTTTCTCTCCAGCCTGGTCTGGAGGGCAAGGCAAGATGCAGGCACAGCAATTCTTCACTGCACCTCTGCCGGGCTGGGTCTGCTGACTGGGTTACTCTGGATTTTGGGATGCCAAGGGAAAAGGAAACAAGTGACTCTGCTCACCACAATGTTACATCGGATGGAGGCTGAAGGGGGTCGCCTTGCATCAAAGCACCAGTCAATCCCACCTATAATCCAACTATCCACAGCCAACAGGTTAAGGGTACTGGCCTCCCAGTATAACACAATCTCCACTTTGAAGGCTGCAGTGTCCTGAATGCTCACAAGCAAGAGGAAATATAACCTAGCCCTCCCCTAGCCTCCCCCTTCCAAACCTGCTCTGCTTTGTCCCCTGGCAACCCTCAGATGGACCTTTGCTGATACCCTAACTCCCCCAAACACTCCACCAAACCCTCCCAGCCTGGACTCCCATCCCAATTTCAACACCATCCAGTGTGCCTGCCAGGACCCCCATTTTCTTACTCTTCAAAGCCAACACGTCCTCAGTTGGAAGCTCATTTCCAGCCAGGCAACCCTCATGGCAGAGCAGCTTTCCTATACCGAGTTTTTAATGGCTGCTTACAACCTGGCATGAAACAGCTGTTCACAAGACACCAGAACCCAGCATAACAGCTCAGCAAACACACTAAATTTGGATCTAAGGAAAAGCAGAGTGCAGCTCCCATCCCAGCAGCACACCCATGCCAACTCACAGACACTCAGGGGGACAGAGATCAAGTCTGACTACCGAGCAAGAGGATTCAGAAATGCAAATAATTATCATCCTGTATTTCCGTGTCCTCTTTCCATGCCTTACCAGCATAGATGTTCTTCAAATACATGGAAGCAAAGAGCAATTTTATTTTACTACTTCAGGATTCACATATGCAAGTGAACACACATTTGCAATACATGGGAATATGGCTAGTGAATTAATAAATTAAGCAAAAATTCTGCTACGAGTGAAAACATCACATGGGAGCAACATATGACTAACACGTGCAGGAGGATTACTATTCTTAAAGCAGTTTTAGAAAATACTAAAAGGCAAGTTGTAACAAATTGCTAATGTCTATTGATGAATTTAAGGAAGTAACATCAATGTTGCAACACAGTTTGGAGATGCCTTCAACTTCCATCCCAGAACATGTTTTAAAGTCCCTGAATTATTTGGTAATAACACTGAATAGGGTTTTTGTTTTGTTTTTTGAGAACACAAAAATGAAGAAAAACTCTTAATCTTTACCTACTAAACAGCTTATCATGCTCATACTTTTGAGTATGATCATTTTAAGTATGATCATACCTTGGTTATACTTGCGATGGGGTAAATTGGCCTTCTCCCCCTCTTCCTTGTTATATACCCATTTAATAGTCACAAACCACTCAATCTTCATAAATCCTACTCTTGCCTTATGATTGCAGGCATCAGATTGTCACTTATACTTTAAAGATGAGAGGTAAAAGTTTTGAACCCCATATATTAAATTGGAATTGGTGTACCATCTATTTGATATAAGAAGGGTTCCAAGAATATTTTTGGACATTTGTCCACTTCCCTCTATCCCAAAAAGCAAACATGCTTTTTGTTTCCTTACAGCAACTTTGAGTAACCTGACCTGCTATTAACATATACTGCACTGAGCATGCATGCCAGCAGCGTCTTACTCTTCCTCAGCACCATTTGGAAAGCTCACCTTACTTGAATCATGACCGGTTCTGGTCAGAAATGGTGGGAGGAGGGAGGTTTGCCTTTAGAAAGTTTTAGAAGTCAAATTTGTCTTGTCAAAAGATGCAAATTACTGAGGCAGGCAAAGAGGACATATCACTATCTTTGTAAAAGATGTAGTTATCTACTCCAATTTCTTCCATTGTAACATCTAACTTCTTCAGTGTTTGCCTCTGATGCTGCCATTTTTGAAGGAAACTGCCCACAGGTCAACCTATTGCCCACTATTCTGACATGGGAGTCAGAAAAACCCCTAGCGCAACCCAGATTTCTTCTCACAACAACTGGAACCTAAACACTAATTTTGAAAAATAATTTAAAGAATCATTATTTCTGATAAAAATAGCTGGAAATTCACAACACAAAGATTTGCCAAAATTTATGTTTTCGTTGTTGCAGTAACAGTAGTCGATTCTTACTTTGCATAATTGAGAAACACAATGTGCAATTTAAAAGCCCAGTCAGTCCTTAAAAAGGTAACATCTCAAAATCATGTATTAAAGATCTTCAAGCAGATCTGTCTGTATTTGCCTTTTAAAAAAAGATTCCTGTGTTCTAAAATGATGCAACACCACACCTTCCCTGCTGCCCATTTCTAGGTCTTATTCTGCCGCCTTTCAAAAGAAAAAACAAATCCAAAAGCAAACCAGAAGAAAGCACTCTGTCCTCTGCAGTTTTGGCAGATATATCCACTTGTGCTGAAGAAACAAGTGACATAGAGCAAACAAGGAGAATTATAGTAGAAGAATACATAACTATTGCAAAGTGCAGCTTCATCATTACTGTTTCTCCATCCCTAGGATACAGTGTCCAGGCTTGTGTTTCTGTCTCAATGATAAAGGGACTACCTATGCTATTTTCAGGATTAGGATCCTGACTCAATTTCTCTCAATGCAATCAAATCTCTGACACTAAAGGGATAACAGGAAAAACTCAGACTAAGGCCTTTAACCTTCAAAAGCCCAGTTTGCTAGGTAGTGCACAAATTGGAACACAATTTTATTGCAAGCTGTTGTTTTATTTACTGTGCTGAATTTAAATATTGAGCACTTTACCAGACCCTCCAGAGACTAAAACTTACTGAGAAAACATAAACCTCTTTCCCTCCGTTACTTTCATATTAAAAAGTTTGTTCCAACAAGAAAATTTTAACAAAGCAGAAAAAAATAAATGAGTTGGTTTAAGAATGAGAATAGCAAAGAGCATTTCATCTTGAAGTCACTGGTTCAAAAGCAGGTAGAGCAATAGTGAATAAAAGCTAGAAAGATCCATGGTCTTGTTTATTAGCCTGCTTAGGCAAAATTGGGGGGGGGGGAATCCCCCATTTTCCTATAAAGAAAGCCATATTATAAAATAACTGATCCCAAGTGACAACCTGTGTAGTAACTTCAACAAAGATGCAAATTACTGAGGCAGGCATGGAGGACATGTCATTATCTTTGTAAAAGACCTGATTATTTACTCAAGTTTTGTAGAACACTTGCAGGACAGTGCGAAAGAGCACAGGCTGCTATATTTTGAAACTTTTATAAACACAGGTTTTGTGAGAATTAATATAGTTTGGAATAAATGTTACAATCATTTGGAATAAATACTGAAAACCTATTCAAGTTTCCAACTTGTACAAGAATTGGTTTCTATTCTGCAACTATTGCTACATAAGACAACAAAAGCCATGAAGACTGAAATACCTAAACCATGAAAACACATTTGTGACTTATGCTGCTAAAAATGTTTTCCCCTAATTCTATGGTGAAAATACAGTAATGTTAGCACAGTGAAGGAAGTGAAGTTAATAACCTCCTATCCAGTTCCTTTATGATTCCTCATAAAGCAAATCACCAATACTTTCCCAGTATCTGGCTGTAAAATTGGCAAATATGGATTAGGATGGTAAAATTTCACACAGCAGTTTTCTGTTCTCCCCATGCATTTTCCACAGGGATCTATTTAATACCTTGACCTCTTTGGGAAAATGCAGATATACACCAGGAGCAAGGAATTAAAATGATATGGCTGCCTGTGAATATGTATCAAAATGAACTGCATTCACAGTATGAAATGAAACACAGATGAAAGGCAAAGCAGAGAGCATTTTATTTCTTCACAAAACTGTTGTGGTATACAGAATGTCATGCTGTATTTGCAGAACACCAATTGAAGATTCACTCCTACAGGTTTGAAGGAGCTGGGCACCAGCCAAGTTGTGAAGCAGAAGTAACACACAGATGACATACACATGAGCAATCATCATAAATGGCATGTTAAAAAAAAAAGTAGTAAAAAGTCCATATAGTACAATTTGGTTTCACTTCAACTCCCATCAATTTGTTTTATTTTACTGGTACTTTTGTGCATGGCAAAGAACACATGAAAACTTTTAAATCCACTTCAGCGTTCAAAAGCACAGGATCAGTCCATCCACATCAAGTGCACCATACAGAGGCAGCACAGGATAGGCTGTTTTATCTTCCATGTCCAAATCCAATTCCAACGCTGAAAAATCCAAACACAGTTCAAATCTCAATGAAACTAGGCATTTCTTCTTGTATTTTCCTTTTGCTGAGTAAGGAACTTGGGCAAACATTTGTTTCCCCAGTGAACACTACTCAAGCAGCCCGGTTGCCACCTTGTGATGTACTGCATATGAAAACCCTACAGTGCAGTTTTGGAAACAGTAGTTTTTAAAGTTCACCCACTCACCACAGCAGAAGAGCTAGATGGTAAATAGATTAATTTCCCTGCTACTTTCCTTTTTCCAGCCCTGCGTGTTAGTCCACACAGCTGAATACATTTAGTATTTTGGAAAAGCCACATCTGCACACTCTGTTAACACACTAGCTTTGCAATTGCATTTAATTTAGGTAGCACGCACAGCAGCATTTTTACTTTTTATGTATTCCACAATACACAGATAGAACAGGCACTTCTGGTTAATATTAATAGCTCATTAAATGAAGTATCTAATTTTCACTCAAAACCAGAAGATATTAAAAGAATATAGCAATAATCTATTTTTCCTGCAAGTCAATCCTCTATGTATATTATAATGTTAGTTACTAGTCACTGCAAACTTGTTTTTCAAATTAATGTATGAAAAGATTCCATTTAAACTTCAATAAATAATTTACTATGCTCATCCTACTGACTCAAATTGATAAATTATTTGCATGATACATTTTCTCATTAATAAGGAGGAGAACTTTCTATTTGGAATTTATATATCTTTTCCTTCCATTCTCCCCATTTAAAAGCCAATTTCACTTAAAGCCACGCAGGGAGAAGCAATCTCTCTTCAGATTGCTCAGGTACGTGAAACAGAATATGCTTTTTGAGCATTTTTCTCCCATTTTATATTTTTAAAACAACTGGAAGAGAAAAATGGCAACCTAGTGTAGAGCTATTCAATAATAAGGAAAAGAGGCACGATGAAAATAAGTACTTTGGCAAAGGTCAGACAGAAGACAAAAAAAAGGCAAGTTGGACTGAGGTACAGTACCCAAATCTACTTTTCAACCATCCATTTTTTGTTGTAATGGTGATGCCCCCTCAAAAGCTACTAGCCACAGAAGAGCTAACCTCTTCCAGCCCAATGCTCCACGCTCCATGTTAAGAGAAAATTTTGATGGAAACAGAGTATGACAAGGAGCCTTTTTTACCAGATGCTTTATTTACTTGAAATGATTTAATTGCTTTGACCTAATCCAGACCCAACCTACAAGACTAAGATCTGGAGTGCACTGAAAAGGAAAAGAAAACATCAAGGCTTTTTAGTTGCCTCTTTTTAAGGCTTACATGTTTCCTAACTGTGTTCCTGCTTTGATCAGTTTTCAAAACCTTAAAGAACAAAACTGCTATCAATTTCAGTGGTAAAAGTATATTAGTAAGGGGTATTTCTAAACCACCATAAATTGTTAGAGCACTGGTTAACAAAGAATTTCTACAATACTTTCCTCTCTACAAACTCTCGTAGAATTTATTAATATAGTGTTTAACTAAAAGAATAAACTAAATGAACAAACATATCCCTTTCACAGGGTACCAGTGATCACAGATCAGAAAACAGGCCAAAAAAAATTAAGACCAGGAGATATAAAAATGGAAGTGCTAGAATGGAAACATATGCAACACTGATGACTAACACACACAAGTACCTAGTAAAAAAACAGCAAAGCACATATTAATGAAACTTAAAAAAAAAAAAATATCTTTAATAACTTTTTGCAGAAAATTAACATCTGCACTCACCTGCCTTTTATTTGGATGATTTCTTTAACAGGCAAACAATACAAAACAAAAAATTTACCCTGTAGTGGAGCACCTACAAAACAATCAGTGAAACTCCTTACATAATCACAGGATCATTTCATGGGACATAGCACTCATTTTATGGTTCCAGTGAGACCTGTTCTTGAAAAGGTGCTCCCTGTAAAGAAGATACATACTGGACCAGGGCAATCCACTCACAGCCCCAGCAGTAAATTAGAAAGGAGCAGAAAACTTTAACAAATAACTAACCAAATTCGAGCATGATAGCTTTGATTCCCTCATCAAGTAGGAAGGTTCTGGTTTTTGATACATCATGATTTCAATTTTATAAGTACCTCACACTCACAAATGGGGTTTGAAACCCTCTCTTTAATTCTCAAAGGTAGGAAACTATTACTCCATTTTATAAGGGAGGGAGGTACGCAGGCAAGAAAGAGGCAGAGCATAATTAACCTGTACATGAAGTCTGAGGTTGAGACAGAAGCTGTAGGTCCTGGGACCTCGAGGCATGGTTCCAAACATTTTTCTGATACATGCAAGTTATCTGAAATAACTGTTACTAATTACTGTTAATAACTGTTAATAATACTGTTAATAACTAATAACTGTTACTAACTGAAATAACTGTTACTAGACCAGCAATTTTCCAGAGTCTAATATATGCTTTTATCAGCACAAATTAAGTCTCCATGGGAATGTTTTGTGCACTATATATACAGTGAAAACAAAAATAACATTCACCTGACCTCACAAGATTTCATAGTGTAACATAATGAATGGTGACTCTGCCATACTGTGCAACTACAACACACTGTAAATAAACACACTCCATAGCAATACAGTGCAGAGCAGCATGGAGGTTCAGGGAAACCCAAGTTGGCTCTTTAATAAGCTTTCCTTTGAATTAAGATATACAAAACCAGTTCCTCTCTTCACAAAATGCAAGTGATTCATAGGTGCATTTCACAATACATGCTGTTGTGTGCGCTACTGTATTAATTATTCCTTGTTTTAAATTGAAGAGGATCACTTGTTTTAAATTAAAATAAAAATTTGTTTAAATCACTCCACAACAGTCCATTTTGTAATGTAACAGGATTCTCTTATTAAAAGCAAAACTTTCCAAGACAAAATTACAAGCTGAGTAGCAGCAGCATCAACTTAAATGTAAGAAAAATACCATTGTGCACCTCACCACCACGTTGCACTGCTACTGAAAAAAGCTTAACTATTTACTTATACATTTATTAGCAACACCTTTTGCTAATTAGCTGGCAAAATATAAGTATCTGCCTGACAGAAAACAGCTCAACTGAGAAAAGTAAGATTTTTACAGGAACAGACATATTGCAAGGAAGAAAATTAATTTGAAAACAGAAATTCAGATTCAGGCTGTACATAATTTATGCAGACTTTTTTCCTCCACATTTTACAAACAGCCAAAAGTCACATTACTTTGTTGTCTATTTTTAAGATCTCATCAAATGTGACAGTCCGAACATGTAGCTCCAGGTGCTGTAAAATAAAATTAAATAAGCCAATGAAACCACACTGCACTAGGACTTTTCAGCCAAACAAACCTGCTCAGCCCCAAATGCAGCGTATTTGATGATTAGACAGGGTTGGGATTAGTAAAGTAAATATACTTCACAAGCACAATTAAAAAAAGAACAAAGCCAAACAACCAAAACCAGAAGATACAATAAAATAATTGTGCTTCAAGACTGCAGTAGAATTACTTCGTAAACCAAGTAGGTTTTTCTCTTGAGAATTAAAAGACTGTGTTAGAAATACTGCTTTCTCATCATATCATGGTATAATTTATAGCAGTCTGTCCATAGGAAAAGAAAAAGCTTATAATACCCCATATCATATATAAGTGTATGAAATAAAAGTGTAAGTTGTACTGTAGTTACCAGGAAAGATCTATTACATTTCTACAAGTGCTGACACAAGTAACTACCACCATCTCCACACTGAAAGGTCTGCTTAAGATCTGAACATATGCACCATCTCTGCTAATTAACACCTTTGAATTTTACACACTCTGATTTAAACAGCTGAAAAGCATTAAACACTTAAGCAGCCTTAGGAACTCAATTTCCTGAGAAGCAAGAGTTGGAACCAAACTTACAATGAAGGGCTCTTAGCTGATGTACATTCAAGACAATCAATTTTTGCAGACTCCCACATTTGAGGTCTATTATAAAGCTCTACCACCAAGTCTGTACAGATAAGCATCCTGGCATTTGTTAAAGAGCCTGTCATTCAAAACAAACCAAGCAGGTAGCAAGTTAGAATTAGCATCTTATTTACTAGGAGCTACTAAAGGAATGATACTAAAAGAGTTGCTGCATAAATGGGAATCACTGTATGTTTGATTCTTTACTAAGATAATGGCACAGAAGTATAAAAAATAATAATAAAAAAATCATATTTAGTTTACACATCCGGTTCAGATGGGAACACCATTTACTCAAAACCAGGAATTTAAAAATTACCTTCTTCCATAACAGAAAAGACTTCTGTAGTATAACTTGGATGTATCACGTGCCCTCTGAAACCAATAGTAATGATTTGGGAAGAATTTAAATTAAATTCAGTACAAGACCAATTGTATATGCAAAAATCTTTATTCCTATGATGATAAGATGTCTACAAAGTCCACACCATAAATATTATATTTTTTTAATGGGTAAAACAGGACATAGTCTGCAAGGATTAGAGTCTCAGATTCTACTACTGCCACCATAAAATCCATCCCTGATTATTCAAACTATGAGCCACCCAAAAGAAGTCATTCAATTTTATGATCACAAGAGCTAAGAGTGAAGCCATCAGTTCAATCATATCTCTGACTATACTTCAAATAATGTAAGCAAGCACTGACAACATTTAGACTTTGTGATTCTACCACTATTTTTGGTTTCTATCTGAATGATCATTAGAAATAGTCTAATGAGTGATGTAAACACTCAGATTGTGAAAATTGTTCACTACATCAAGTACTTTCTAAACATGGTTTCAAAGTTTCATTTCATCAGCTACCTGTGTAGTGTCAAGACACTATAGACTGGACTGACTATTCAAAGACAATTCATGAAAAGCCTTTTCACAGGCATTAGGATGACAATTGGATTGTTCTTTAGATCCAACATCTACATTCTCAAAATGAGCATTTCCTTTTCACTTCTCTACACATGTGAAATTAACATTAAAAACAGACATCAACTTTGACAAAGGTCTTGTTGAAATTGTATGACTTTCAACTTTGTGAAAGCTGCACGATGCCTATTTTTACTTAAGATAAAAACAAACAAAACCCCGACAACCTGGTAACCCATTTATGATTAATTCTGCTGTAAATACTTATTTACTATAGGCTGAAATGTTCAAAAGCCATTAAAAAGGCCACTAAAACAAGCTCCCACCTGCAATAGGCTTTAAAGAAAAAAAAAAACAAACCACACCTAGGCAGGTAAGTATTTGTGTTCACTATGCTGTGAATGTCAAACCTTGAGAGGATTACTATTCTACTAAACACCGAGTCATTGCTCAGTCATTGTCTATGTGTGCTTCACATCACAAAGCAACATCCAGAATGAAACCATTTCACACTAGGCAAAAAAGTCTGGTCCAGGCAGCTGTTCCACACAGCAACGTTAAAGGGCCAAAGAAATCCCTGCTTCTCACCAGGAATGCCCTATGGTGCCACTGCAGACAGTCACTCATGAAAGGCAGAGGGAAAAAAAATAATCCCACAAGAAACAAAGCCATCATCCTCTGCAAAAAGATTTTTTCAAAATCCACCACTGCAGTCTCTACAGTAGCCACTGTCTTGGAAATTAGGATTTCCGCCTGCTTAGTGCTTAAACCCAGATCCCAGCAAGAAGATTTGTCCCTAGGTAAAGAACAGAAAATCTTCCTAACAGCAAGTCCATTAAAGTTTTGAAAGTCTAGGAGCCACTTTAGATATATATTGGGTGAAAACACTTTGTCAAGGTAATACCCTGCCCTGTATCATCTGTCCTTGCTGGTGGCCACAACTGAAGCTGCTCAACCACGCTTATTTCTTCCTTTCTGTAGCCATCCTAGACCATACTAAGGTCAAGTATCTCTTTCCAGATCTCTTATGGTTCCTTCAATGATGGCAGGTTTGGAGTTAGTACACTACTGTTCAGGGACAAATTCTTGAACTCTCTGTAGCTCCCTTTCTCTCCTCACCCCCAGACCACTTTTTCCAGCACCTACAGCAGGGTAGACAGACCTCTCCAGAACCTGAGACAATTTATGACAAAATGTCATCTCAAGAACAGAGACTCTACAGAACATGATTAAATCTAGACTGTGAAGTTATTAAAATAACACAGTAATTACTTGAATGTAGTATTACTGCATATATAATTATACTGACAATTAAATTTCCATTTGATCAAAACAGAAGTGCATGCACTTGAATTTGTCTCTCAACATAATTCGTTTTACTATAATGGGGCGATTGTAGTTTTTTAATATAAAGAAGCTTCTAATAGCAAATCACAGCTCCTTTTCAATAATTTAAGCCCAGCTTAACATTCCTTGCTACATAATACCGGCAAAGCTTCTAAAAACAACCAATGAGGTAGTATTTTTCCCTCCATACTGACAAAGAACTAGCACTGACACAGATTCAAGTATGAAACATTTTAAGCAGGCTTACCTCAGATTCATCTGTTGATTCCTCATTAGACCTGGTTTCCTGAAAATGACACAAAGAACAAAGGGAAAATTAGCTAAGCACATACATAACTGAGCAGTATTTCCCCTTTTAAAGTACTTTTTTAAGCTTTATTAATAGACAGAAGACAAAGTGGAAGAGTTTCCATCCTTTCCATTCATGCCCAACTTGTGCTTGCACTTGCAATCTAGGGCCACACTGACACTCAGTGGCACCAGTTGACTGTGATACTACTGTCAGTTACCCTAAAAGAGAGAGTGACTGAATCACCTGAGAATTCATCCCTGTGAAAATTTCCCTCCTTCCAGAAGTGGCAGCAGGTTTTGCAAAGCAACTGCCCATGTCTTGACTTGCAAGGCAGAATAGCATTCTCAAGTTATCCACAAACTAACTTTGGTATTCAACTATTCAGCTGTTAATATAGGCTTATTTTAAACTTAAACAATTCAAAACCTTTTCCACAGAAATCCAGCATTTAATGACTTTCTCCTTCCCATCCCATATCAATGCAAGCCATGTGGCTTTCTCTTGCCTTTGAAGCAACTGTACCTTTAAAACATCTCTCTCTGGCAAGACAATGATTCTTACTGTCCTACAAAAAAAATTTTGTAAGTCAACTCCTGCTAATCTCTCACCTGTCCACTGAGAAAATCTGCTGATGCAATGCCTCCTCAAAGAGGTCAGCAAAATGAAGATTTACTTAACGTATTTATCGTTATCAATAGCAATAAAAGGTTACAACTAATACGCTGACAGTGAATGTAAGCATTTTAACAACAAAATATGATATAAACAAAGAACAAGCAAGAGAGAAGGCAGCATTTCAAATCTTATGAAGTAGTATTTGGACAGTAAGATAAATAGGTACAGAATTTCACCAGAGAAGGCAAAAAAAAAAAAAAAAAGAGACTGTTACCAACAGTTTAAAGAGAAATGGAAAGGGAGGAAAATTTAATGCACTGACAACCAGTGACATTTTTAGTTTGTTACATGTATTTATTTTGCATGTTTATAAAATGCACTGATTGTGACCTCTAGGCAAAAAGCAAATGCCTCCTTTGCATTAGTGGAGGTTCACCTTTAGCGACCATAGTGACCATCACAACAGACTAGATACACAGATGGGGGAGACGAAAAGCAGCATTTCTGCTTGCTACTTGAAACTCAGTGCAAGGTGTTACTGTGATTATTGCCATCTGTTTCCTCCATTTTACTTACTACAGCCAAGTCCACCTCTAGAACACGCATCCCATAGAAGGGTTATCTGTGTCGTCTATATTCATGACATGAGTTAGGAAATTGCAAGTATAAAGAGCATGAGAGTCAAGGGAAGATGAAGAGGGAATAAAATCCTGGCATCCTTTCAAGCTTAGGTTTGACTTTGCAAGTACAACTCTTTGTCCGTCAGTCTCACGGGCTCTACTCACAAGATGCAGTTACCTTTCAGGAAATAGCAATTTTGTTACATATAATCTTTGTGCACCTTAAATTCCACTTAACAATAACCAAATGAGGACAGAACTAAAATATTGTGGTGTAACACTGTCAGCCTATTGGACAAGCTTGAGCAACACAGGAAGTCCAATGCAAAATATAACCAGATTCCTTGTAAAAAAACTGCCTTTCTCTCCTGAATACCAAGAGTTGCCTACTCAACTCCTTTATAAATCAAAACTATTAGCACTACCATTTTGAGATTTTGATACAATTCACATCCTTTGTACTAACAGGAGAATTTGTTTTTTAAAAAAAAAAGTGTTCTCCCAAACAAAATAAGCAATTACAGCAAGTGACATTTTTGCTGGTACACATGAGTCTTTCTAGTGCAGCTACACCACTTACATTTCTTTTCCCCCATGGTTCTAATAGCTTTGGCTATTCAGGAGAACACAAATGTAGGGAAAGCCAGTGATGAGAATCTGTTTTGATTTGGGACATGTATCCTGGTATCCCTACTGTATTCACAAGCCACTGCAACTGCAGCTACTAAATTTCATAAACGGCACATAAATTCAGGCAAATGCTTCATGGCCTTCATGTTTTACTGCAGAAAATAACACGCAAAAATTCAGAGAGAGTCTTGGTTTAGAAAAGAAGTGCAGAAACTGCATTTGTTCCCTGACAAGAACTTAGCTGAAGATGCTTAGAATTTACACTTACCTACTAACTCAGTTTGCTAGCAACTTACTATGAAAAGCTTTTTGCCTGAGTTCTTCCATTTGTGCAGGCAAACTGGAAGAGCAAACTGCAGCTATGACTGCCCTGGGGTTTTATTAGGTTCCTCTCCCCTCCCCTCAAATACATAAACCTAGAGGATTATCCCTCACTTCTACTTTTCAGTAGCCTCATAACTGTGAAAAGGAAATGCCTCAACAAGAATTTGTAGACAACTAGAATCCCAAATCACGTAGGAATAGCTGTCATTGGTAGGTCTCAGACTCTAGGGGAAAATCAGCTGGCAAATGCTGTTGCTCAAGTAGCCTTAGAACAGAGAAAGGGAACACGGAAGAGGAAGCCACAGAAATGTGAAGTAATCTCTCACCATTATAATCTCTCACTCAGCAGATCCAACATAATCCACAATAGTCTTAAACTGGCTTTCCAATATGATGGATATAGGGCTTTCCCTGCTCTGCCTTTACAAACATGAGATGCTATCCACTATGTTTAGGCCCATAACTTAAAGCTGCTGGGAGGGGAAAACCATGAAACTTGGTTGTCAAAGAAACTGTGCCACCACTCAGCTACACACACAACATACACTTCCCTTTCAGTAGGGGCGTGCATGCTCCCCACAGGAAATAAGCAGAAACAAATAGGGTAGCTTTCCTATCATAGTCCAAAGAGAGCAAAACACAGGCTGTTTTAATCTCTTATATAATTAGAGGGAGATAAGAAGACTTGTCAGAATTGCTTTTATCCCAAGAACCCTTTCAAATGCTGCCACAGTGAAAAACTCACCAAACCACGGGATGAAGCCTCCCCTAAAGAAGCCAGCTCCTCCCAGCAAAACCCCTGACAACTGGGAAGGTGGAAACCAGATGCCAATCTCCAATTAAGGCCAATTCCCTTGAGGTAATTCTAAGACTCTCCCACCTTTAGGCATTCAAGACAGACAAACATCGCACAGCTTAGCTGCGTGTCAAAGTCCTGGCTCAGCAAAGAAACATTGAGAAAGTATCTGAAAGGACTGGCAACTTCACTTCTTCTTTTTATTTTATCTTTTTCTCGGGAAGAAGCGGTCTAGGCAGGGGGACCTTTAGGAGGACACCCACTTTAGAGATCCACGGGTCGCAAGCACCAAACTCCTCAAATTTTGTCTCGGGAGGAAACTCCCCTGTTGAGATGAACTTGCTCACGTCTTCTGCGCCACTTGGTAAACGACAGCTTCTCAACCATTTTAGACGGACCCTTCAGCTCTTTCATCTTTGCTCTATAGCCGTGCCAGCTGCATTTCTAAACCCCTCCCTCCCGCCCAGCCCCCAGGTTCCCGCGTCGGGTGTTATCTAAAAAGCGGAGCCCTTCAGGACTTGCACCGCCTCCCCTGGCCGTCTATCAGGTTTTTTAGACAAAACCCGATAGGCAGCCTCGGGCAGCCTCGTCCGCGCAGCGCGGCGGGGTGAGGAGGCCTCGCACCGCCGCCTCCATCTCCTCTCCTCTCCTCCCCTCCCCTCCGCCCCGGCGCAGCGAGGCTCCAACCACCGCTCCCGCCCCGCCGCCGGCCCTCGCACCCGCCGCAGGGCTGGCTGACGCCCTCTCCCCCCTCACACACACGCTGTCCCTTCGCCCCTCTGCTCCCAAAGGCCGCCCCGGCCCCGCGCTCCCGCCGCCCCGCTCCTCGCCCGCTCCGACGGGGAAGTGCCCTCACGGCCTCTACCTTCTCCTCGGCTTCCGCCATGGTGCGGTCGGCACGCCGTCATGTGAGGGACAGGAAGCCGGCGAGGGCGGAGGCACTCTGGGAAATGTAGTTTCGGAGGAGGGTGTGTTTTCCTCTTTTTTTTTTTTCTTTTTCCTTCTTCTTTGTTGTTGTTGTTGTGGTTGGTTATTTTGAGAGGTGGCTCTTGCCCAGCTGTGGGTATGGTGGCGCTGCCTTACAACCTACACCAAGGGCAGAGGCAATGCTGGGCCCAACAGGGACGTGTCCCAGTATGGATTTCCTTCTGCCCTCCTTAGCTGCAAGCAAGACGCCTGTTTAAGCTGAATTCCTTCGATTATCTTAGGGAGACCTTTGTACACCCAGCTGTGATGAGACTGAAGGTGGCCACCACAGTGAATGATTAGATGGCCTCTGGTTAGCAGGGGTTTGGGTGTAGTTGAAGCTGAGAGCCACTCGCAGCATATCTGTGCCTGCCACCATATTGCGCACTGGACTGCCAGTTCTCCAGGACAAGGCCCATTTATAGGTGCCCATCTGAGCAGCACTTGGTCGAGCACAGCTCCAGTTTCCATTAGATCCTCTGGTGAGACATGTAGCAGCGTCGGTCCTCTCTGTACTTTTTACTTAATTTGTCAATATTGAAATTGCCCACCCATGCTCTAGTGTCAGGAGAAGGATTTTAGAAAGCCTGAATATCTTTCCACTATTCTAGGAGCTGCTGCATTTTCTCTTTTAAAACTTTAAAATGAGACCTGAACGCCTTGCTTGAACCCAAATTACTTTCTTTATATGTTAAAAATATAACCAAAGCTAAAAAGCAGTAGGCAGCACTTTTTATCACGCAGGTTCGCCAGTGGAGCTATTCCAAATCTAAGGTGGAGTTACAGTCACTACCCAGTTGCTACCCTTGGGATCAAAGCCAAGAATTTAAAAATATGCAGGTCAACTTTGGCAATAAAAGAGAAATCTTAGAATACTATACTGGAGCTGGGTTACCATAAGGCCATACAATGAAAGTTAGTTGCAGAGACTATTAGCGTGGATATGAAAATCATGTGTATCGTTGCATACCTTTAGAAACTGATAGCCAGAATTTTGACTGAGAGGAGATACAACTGTCCTTTAAAATCACACTGAGAGGTTGACACTGAGGTGAGAGTGAGCTGTCAAAGTTAACGGTGTCAGTACAAGTACATATAAATCTAACTTATGAATACATAACATTTGCAAATTACATAATATAAGAAAACCTCCTTTTTTGGTCTGTTACCAGATGTCTCTGGGCTACCATGGTGAAGGAGCATGTAAATGTCATCCTGACCATATAAGCCAAGAGATATCTACAGAGAAGGAGGTGTTTGGCTGCCATTGTACAAAATATTGTTGAGACCTCACCTGGAAATAACAGTAAATTTCAAGTCACCTTTGTTGCAAAAAAGATGAATTCAAACTGGAAGGGGGCAAAGGACCACTAAAAGGATCACAGAAATTTAAGGTCTGTTCTACTGAAGAAGAATGAAAAAAAAAAAAAAGGCTTGGCTTCTTCAGTCTAGAAATAAAAAAGAGCTGAAGTGGAAAAAGAGCTATTAAAATAAAAGGTATGAGATCAAATAGGTATCAGCTATTTTCAGTGAATTTAGGCTGGAAATGAGAAGTAGATTCCCATGTGTCAGACAAGTGTGGTCCTCAGAAGAATCCTGCTGGCAAGAAATTTAACTGATTTCAAGATGAGACTTAATAAACTTATATAACAGACTGTAAGAGATGTTTGCTGACAGCTGTGTTGCTTACCCAGAGAACTCATTCCAGTCCCATTCTGACCTTCTTGAATCTTAGTCCTGTTCAAATCAATGAAAAAAATATCATTGCTGTCAATGGAGCCAGGATTTGTCCTCTAATATGTAATGCACAAGCTATCTTATCTGGTACTTCAAGACTGTGTATATCTCGTGAAAGGAAACTTTGCCCAATAACATTTTTTTCCCCACTTTTAGGGGAAAAAAAACTGCGTAGGCTTTTTGGGTTTCAAGGTTGGGTTTTGTTTTGGTTTGGTTTTTTCCCCTCAACAGACACGTTTTGTGGCGCTTTTTAAACTGGAATGAACATTAATAACTGACTTTATAAATGCCAAGAAAAACAGAGTGTAAGGGAAAAGATGGCAGATCTTGTAAACTTTGCTATTATAACAGCTAACAGGGCACATTTGTTACAAACAGAGCGGTCAAGGAACAGCTGTTCTTGTTTTCATTGCACATAGAATAAGTAGTATAAACAGTGTGATTTACTTACAGTGTGCTACTTATTTCTGGCAGAAACGTGCAAAACTAATTTTTTTCTTGTTTAGACTTAAGGTATGAATTCAGTCTGCCATGATTATAGGTTTTTATTGTGTCAGGAAAATTTAGTATGTTGGCATCTGATTATGCCACCCCTCCCTCCAAAAGTGCTGAAAGCCATCAAGAAGCAATGACGTCTGTGGGTTTTAAAATCTTTCAGCACCTCCCGCAAAGCACTCAGCATCCTGCAGACCTGGGCGTGAGAACATCCCAGTCAACCTCTGGAGATAAAAAGCTTAAGCATAGTTCAGCATAAGTGGAAAATACAGCATTGCCTAAGGGAAGTAAATGTTCTGTCCTAACCTTAAAAAACTATTCTGTCTCACTGTCTGCCAGCACATAGTTCTGAAGTTTGGGTTAAGTTAGTTGTACAAGTGGGAGAGGTTTGGGATCCCTGGTGAGATTATGAATGCTTTGAAGTTTAGGTAGAGCGTTTTGGCTCAGATCCATCTCAAGTTATAGGCTGGCTCTGCCTTATCGTTTAGTTTTAACCTGATTCACCAAAAGTAGCACTCTTCATAAGTCTTTTTAAATAAAGATTTTAGCCATACCGTGATGCTTTTAATGTTCATAACGCCTACTTTAAAGTAGAACTTCCAGTTGATGGGAATTCTGCAGGACACTTCTAACAGGATGCTGACACCCCCATTGAGCTTACTAAAATTCAAGTCTGTCAGGAGTTTCTGATTTACCTTTTGCCACAGAAATCAGAATTATCATTGAAACTTGGACCTTGACCAACATTCAGATTCCAAATACTGCTAGAATTTTTCTCTCTTGCTTTAACACACTTTCTCCCTGACTACTGTGAAACATAACAAGTAGCAAGTATCCATGGTAGAGATTATTGTATTTCAGTCTCCAAGAGCTCTCAGTTGCTTTCAAGTAGGACTGATTCATCCAACAAAATATTCATCTGGGTTATCTCTTGCCACTCTCACCACCACTTATTCAGTAAAAAAAAAAAGCGGTGTTGTCTGTAAGTTAATAGCATTTAAAAACACTATGCTGGATAAAACATAGCTAATATTGTTGTCAGAACAATAGAAGTTCAAAAGCTATCCTCTTTCTGTTTGTTTGTAGAAAGAAACTTGCAAAGGCTTTTCTTTTTTTTCCCTTGCTATCAAAGAATTATTTCTGTGAAGATACTTTCAATTTGTACCATAGCTTCCATAAATATAATCTTGAATATGTTCAGGAGCGTCGTACTTTAAAAAAGATCCTATTTCACCTGCTAGCATTATATTATTTTGCGGTTGCTTACTTTTTTCCTTCTTAATCCACCTCTAAAATTTATTTATCACATTTCTTCCCAAAATAAGTATCAGAAAAATTACTATAAAAACCATTTCAGTTATAAATTTTAAAAAATTCAAATAAATACACTTTAATGACTTGAAGCTAGATGAACGGTGCTCATAAAGCTAAGCTCATAGGCAAATCTTCATAGGAAAGTCATTAACAAGGTTAAATAAATATCTTTTTGTTAAACATAGTAGTATCATATGAGCAACATAGTAACTGCCTTCTTTAACTGGAGCTAAAGACTACCCATGTGTAATTTGCCATATCACCAAAAAGTCAAGGTAAGAAATGAAAGTACACATTATCACTATGCCCCACCACTGCAGCATATTTAAATTAAATTTAAATAATCAGCTATTTTTATAAAAATGAGAGTGGTAATAATATCAGAAAGATTATTACACATTCTTTAAAATAGTTGATCTGCATTCCCTGGCATTTAAAGACTTTTCCAAATTATACTGAATTATTTTCAAATCCTTCAAGGAATAACATTTCCCTTAGTCTTTTTTCTTTCTCTGACCCTCACACTCCCTGTCTGTGTTTCTTCTGCTCCCTTTCTTCATCTCCACTCTCAGGCAATCTTTATTGAAAGATACCTTCTTGTGCTAGGTAGAGCACACAGAGAAGATGAAAAAATGTGAAGAACAGTAAACAACATAAAGCCAGTACAATTATCCATTTATTAAAGATAAACAAGGGCTATATATAAAGGGAGAGGTAGTATGGGACCCTCTTAAAAACCTTACAGTTAAAAATATTAAGGGCCTGGTAAAGAAGGAGCAAGTCTGAAATTGAAAAATTATTATACTATGAGAAAATTTCATAGATCTATAGATTATTAAGCCAGATGGGAATAGCACTGTGATTTAATCCAAACTCCTCCCTAACATGGGCCATGAGATTTACCTGAATTAATTCCTCTTTGTACCATTTTTTTAAAAGAAAACATACCTTGACATAACATTTCCAATTACACAGAACTCCCTGCACTTCTGATAAGTCATTTCAAGGGCAGAAATGACTCACTGCTAGAAGAATAAAGAATTGAAAAGAAATGTCTTACCAGGTCAGAACAGTGGTCCATCTAGCCCAGTGCTTGGTCCCCAGCAGCAGCAATAGGAGATGCTATGTGGGGAGAGCACTTACCTCTGAGCTCCACTCCCCTTGTCTTACCCCAGCATCTACTGGCATGGAATTAGGGATGTTAGAAGGCACATCCTGGACTGTTCCTTTTAGTACCTGTTAACAAGCCTGCTGTTGATGATTTTGTCTCTTTTGGACCTGCTGATGCTGCTTGCCTCCACAACCTCCTGAGACAATGCAGCCCAGAAGTTCTCTGCCTGCCACTTAAAGAAGTTCTTTCTTTTTCTCCTGTTTTAAATTGCTCTGCTATGGCTCTCCTACCAGTTTTGATAAGCGCCCCTTAGTTCTAGTATTGCAGGATTTGTTATGTAATGAGTTTCTTTATCCCTATGGCAAATGTAAATTTGGCTTACTTCAGCCTTGAACCACTCCATTATGTCCACTGTGGCATTGTCTTGAAACAATGAAGCAACTTTTGAAAGTTCTGTATTAAAAGATTTCTGTTCCCCATGTGAGTACTCGTAGCCTAACATGAAATTACTTCTTAGTTTTTTGTTAAGTTAAATAGAAAGATACTACTGATTCTTTCACAAAAGATATTTTACATCCTACAGATAATTTTTGTGACTGTTGTCTGCTATACTTCCAATCTGTTACCATCTTAATTTGTGCCTAGTGGGACATGACTATTATGTTAAACTAATGCAAGATACTCACCCCTCTTGCATTTATTTTATTATTGTGAATAACTCTAACATTTCCAGCTGTCATTCCATTTTTAGGATTATTCCTTCTCCTTCCTAATAGAATTAGAACACTCCTTGTCTTTACTTCTTCTAACATTGACTTCTTTTTTTCCTCTTTCCTATAACATGTATTTTTATGATTCCTAGGTTTTAATTTACAGTTACTGCTACTGATTTTTTTTCTCTTGGAAACAAAATATAAAAATGAAAGTCTCTATATATACAAACCTATAATG